>NC_054834.1:88268715-88458715 GCF_018345385.1 Vulpes lagopus | reverse complement strand
AAGTTCAGATTTTTTTTTTTCCAATGGAAACATAGCTGTTATGGCCAGAAGTTCCACATTGAGAAATCAGCTTCTTATGCTTTTGCCAACGTAACAGGCACCAGATTTACCCTCCACCCCGAAAAACAAACTTAAAGCCACACAGAATCTGTGGAACAACAAGTTTTAGACATTGCACATTAGTAAGCACAGAAAAAATGATCACTGGGGGAGAGGAAACAAGAAGTGATCCTTACGATTTCTCAGCTTACAGCCTGGAAAGAGTTTCCAGGCTTCAGCACAGAGAGGGGCAATCTAGGTGAATCCCAGGAGTCTCTCGGAATGGAAGAGATGACACAGAGAAGACAAGTGGCTGGAGTTCACAGGACAGACTACTAGAGAGACAGAAAGCTCTAAAATAAGTCTTGGAGCTGCGATATACAGCAAAGTGATGGTAGTTAACACTACATTGGATATTTGAAAGTTGCTATGAGAGTGATCTTAAAAGTTCTCAACACAAGAAAAGAAATTTTGTAATAAGTATGGTGATGTTAACTTGACTAATTACAGTGATCATTTCACAATACATATAAATATTGAGTCATTATGTCAGACCTGAAACTAATATAGTGTTTTATGTCAGGTATACCTCAATAAAGGGGAGAGAAAGAGAGAGAGCACCCCCGAGATTTGCAGAGGGTTCCCTGCAAGCCTGAGGAAATTGTCCAAGGTAGGGTATAAAACAACTCAAAAGCAGAGGAGAGAAAAATCTCTGGAACTCACACAGGACTAGAATTAATTCATATTCCCATAGAGAACATGTAAAAACCTCATTAGTCATAGGGCATCAAGCAGTGTACACAGAAAGGTGTTGCCTCAGTAATGGGCAAAAGTTAGCCCTAGACTAAAGACTGCTCTGGTCATACCTAGTAAAATTTAAAAGCAAGACTATATAGAATCGGGATCCCTGGGTGGCGCAGCGGTTTGGCGCCTGCCTTTGGCCCAGGGCGCGATCCTGGAGACCCGGGATCGAATCCCACGTCGGGCTCCCGGTGCATGGACCCTGCTTCTCACTCTGCCTGTGTCTCTGCCCCTCTCTCTCTCTCTGTGTGACTATCATAAATAAATAAATAAATTAAAAAAAAAAAAAAGCGCACATTGCTTGTGGGTTTAAAAAAAAAAAAAAAAGACTATATAGAATCAAGTTGTTTGCAAGTAACTTAATTAAGGTCCAACACAAACCCCAAGAGTATTTATAGCAATATAAGTATTTCTAGCATCCAAGAAAGTACAATTCACAATGTCTGTCATCTAGTCAAAGATTCCCTGACATGCAAAGAAATAAGAAAATACGATAAATGGGAGGAGAAAAAAAAAATCAATAGAGACAGGTGCAGGAATGACACAGATGTTATAATTAGTATGCCAGGACATTAAAATGGTTACAGGCATACCTGAGAGATATTGCAGGTTTAGTTCTCGACCACTGCAATAGAGCAAATATCACAATAAAGTAAGTCAAATAATTTCTGTTGTTTCCCAGTGTATATATGTTATGTTTATACTATAGTTTATCAAATGTGCAATAATATTATGCCTGAAAAACACAATGCAATACCTAAATTAAAAAATACTTTATTGGGATCCCTGGGTGGCGCAGCGGTTTGGCGCCTGCCTTTGGCCCAGGGCGCGATCCCGGAGACCCCGGATCGAATCCCACGTCGGGCTCCCGGTGCATGGAGCCTGCTTCTCCCTCTGCCTGTGTCTCTGCCTCTCTCTCTCTCTCTCTGTGACTATAATAAATAATAAATAAAAAATAAAAAAATAAATAAAAAAAAAATAAAAAAAATACTTTATTGCTATAAATGCTAGCTATCTTCTCAGCTTTCAGTGAGTCATAATCATTGATCATAGATCATGATAAAAATCTAATATTAATAAAAAGTTTGAAATATTTCAAGAATTACCAAAATCTGCTACAGAAACACAAAGTGAGCAAAAGTTAATGGAAAAATGATGCTTACAGACTTGCTTGACACAGATTTGCCACAAATCTTCAATTTGTAAAAAATGAAAATCTGCAAAGCACAGTAAAGTGAGGTATGCATATAACTCTATTCTTCATATTCAAGAAGGTAGAAGAGAGAATCATGAAGACATTAATGTTATAAAGAGACCCAAATCAAATGTCTAGAGATTTAAAAACATCCTTGACAAATGTATCATTGGGTGGAATTAACAAACTAAACAATGGAGAAGAAAAGATTAGTGAACTTGAATATATCATAAAAGAAAGTATTCAGTTTTGAAAAACAGAGATACAAATTGGGGGGAAAAATACATCGAGCCTAGTGAGCCATGGGACTTCAAGTAGCTAATGGAACTGTAATTAGAGTCATCAATAGGAAGAACAAAAAACTTTTTTTGATAAATAAAGGTCAGAGGAGTCAGGAGTGGCAGAAATGGATGAACTCTGTAATTATTATTATATAGTTTAAATAAATTGAAAAAAAATTTTAAAAAGGAAAAATCTGGAAGGGCATAAACCAGGCATTTCAGTGACAGAGAAAATAGCACTTGCCTTTTAGTATAAGGCTTGGAAATCAATTCAGGAGATGGGACCAGACGATGTACAGATAATAGCATATAATTACAAAACAGCAAAACTGTAACAGACTGATGACAAAGCTGATGGATAAGAGTTTCTGAATCCCCAAGAAAGACCAAATAGGCAAGTTGCCAGTGTGATACGTACTCACTGCTCAAAGAATTCACGGTGGTGGTAGTATAGCTTTAATCCCAGTGGAAAGAACTAAAAAGCTTGAAAGTGTCCAGGGACCAACTGGCCCTACAGGATTTCCACAGTCATTTCATTAATGTGCTTCCCCCACAACACTCTGTCTCCTGATGAACTGATAATGCTCAAGGCCGTTATTATCTGAAATGCTCTAATAATAATAATGATAGGCATACTAATTATAGTAACATATGAATGTAATTTAAATATTCATATTTTTCTCTTTCTGCACTGTTAAAGCTTTCTGAATAAATTTTACAGAAACTTGCAAGATGGACAAATTTGGGAAGATAATTTAGGACAAATTTAGTGAGAGAATTCCAGAGAAATTTGTCTGAGGTGTTGGGATGCTGGGACTTGGGACTATGAAGAGATAGTGTAAAGATATTCTTAAGCTAAAGACAATGGTCTAATCTCTGCCCCTCCTTTCATCCCTCCCACCAGGAGAGAGTTATAAACATCCCAAAAGATTAGAGTGAAAACATTCTTCCAAAGCAGTGAAGCACCCAATTCATTTGTTTGCTTCTGGGTTTTTCAACTACAGTATAGACCAGTATATGGAGAATAACATGTGGGTCTCATTGTTTCACCCCAGGGTTAAGAAATTGGGGCACTGGGAAACCGTATGCTTATTTGTGTAAATAATAGTCTTCTACTGCCGTGGAAACCTTGCATGTGCATTCAGAATAATAAAGATTAAGGGCCAAAAAGTTTCCAATTTTGTTGAAAATTATAGGCCTATAGATTCAAAATGCTCAACAAAACCCAAGCATAAGAAACATGAATATAACTACATTGGAACATATCTTAATTAAATGGCTTGAAACACATAATAAAGAGAAAAGTCTACAAGCCACCACAGAAAAAAGACACATCATATACAGAGGAACAAAGATCAGAACGACAGCAGATTTCTTGGTGAAAAGAATGCAATCCAGAAGACAGTGGATAATTATCTTTGAAGTACTGAAAAAAAAAAGGACAAGTCAAAGTAGAATTCTATACTTGGTGAAAATATCTTTCAAAAATAGAGGGAAAACGAAGAATTTTCTTAGACATTCAAAAGCTGAAAAAAAATCATCACCAACAAACCTGAATTACAGAGAAAATTGAAGTTCTTTAAGCATAATGAAAATAATACCAGCTGGAAATCTGGATATACACAACAGAATGAAGAGCTGCAAAGTGGTTAATATGTGTGGAAATATGAAAGATGTTGTTTTATAATTTTTAAATCTTTTAAAAGATAACTCATTGTTAAAAAGCAAAATCAATTACAATTTATTTTCATTTTTATGACATACATAGGACTAAAATGTATGACGATGGCACAAAGACGGGGAAGGCAGTAAGTTAAGTGTAGTATTTCTGAAAGGTAACTTGCAATAAGTTAAAGAATGTATTATATATTCTAAAGCAACCATTTTCATAAAGAACAAAAAAATGTAGCTAATAAATCAACAAAGGAGATATATTGGAACAATTTTTTTTAAAACCCTCCGTCCAAAAGAAGGGAGAAAATAAGGAAAAAGGTAATATGTCATTCAAGATTTGAAAGTCATCCAGGACCACAGGAGCTGACTTTTTCTAGGACAATTTAGAAGCCATTTTTCCTGTGTCTTACAATATTGTAATCTTTGATCCAACTATGAATCTTCGATCTATGGTGAAGTCAATGGTCAATAATCACATTATCAGAACCATATCTCAAATGTGAAGAACCTTGAATTACTGCATAATAAGGCACCGCTTCCCAAACTGAAATACATTCTATGGGAAACTGTTCAAATATCTGTCTATGTAACAAGCTGACTAGAAGGTAGAATCACCAGGGTCTAATCTGCTAAAAGAAAGTAGACGTTTTCTTGGGGAGCAAGAGCACCGGTTCAAGAAGACGTTTTTGAGCTGCTGCTTTGCTCTAGTCACCGAATTCCTCTCTGGGGGTACAGAGGAGCTCACCTCACCCTGAGCCTGCCCATGGACTCATTATCAGCGGTACATGATTCTTGATTGCAAAGTCAGTATTCCAGTTAATAAGACGACTTTTCCGTAGACCTGGGATGATAGATACAGGTTAGGTTCTGAAATAAATCAGAAAAAGGGGTCAGAATACAAACCATCAAATACAGTCACAGTCTCCAGGGGGAAAGAAACTAAGGAGACAATATTGGTTAGTCTGTGGATTTCTTTTCCCACTTCCTCAACCCCCTTATTAGTCCTCTCTGTATTTGCCTTTTTGTGAGGACACAGTGAAACAGTATGACCGGCTAAGAACAGCTCACTTATTTTACAGTGCCGGCCAACTGGCCACCTGTGTGGAATCCTTACTGTTGCATTTCTACCAAAGTGCTTCGTACCCTCTCAGTAGCAGCTACACAAACTGCACTGTCCTCCAGAGACCCTTCTTAGCACCTGCCAGATTGTTGGTAAGAGAACTGGAGTAATATAATTTAGTTAATTTGTGGATTGACTCCATGATTTCTGCCATGATTAGCACTATGCAATAGCCCACTGAACTAACCCACCCTTCTTCATGTAGTTGCGTGAAGCAGTGGAGGGATGAAGAAAGGACTGGAGTTAGAACAAACTCTGAATGATCTGTTTAATTGTCCTCCGGGTGACCTTTCGTGTATATAATGGATGATTCTTATTTGGGAGGGTTGAGAGTTCAAGTCCAAGTAGTTAGCCTTTGAGGTAGTGGAGGAGGAATATTAGAGAATGGAAACAGGTCAACAATTTCATTTGCTAAAAGGGGGATCATTTGCTCTAAAGAGAATCACAATCACAGTTGTCTACACAGCAGTCACTCCCTCCTTGCTTTCTCAGAACAGACTCCTGATTTTGTTTGGGTACCCATGATCTCTTCTGGCCACATTCAGGGAAAGCTGGACCCATCTCCAGCCAGAGGGCAAGACTGGTGTAGTTTAAACCAATCATTAGCAAGGTCCCATTAAATCCTTGCTAGGTATCTGTTTAGACAAGAGCATCTGACACAACTTTGGCCAGAAACTTCAGAGGAAGTCTATTTGCAAGATGGGAGAGGAATACTCTTCATTCTTAGGACCCAGGGAGCAATGTTCCTCTTATTCCACTCTCATTGAGCATGAAATCCACACATGTGGAGGGTGGAGCCAAAAGGTTAATAAAGAAATGGAGCCAGGATTATCCTTTATCCTTCCTGAACACTGACCTTCCTATGGATTTTTAAAAATTTAAGTCCTTAGTTCTTGAGCTTTTCGGATAGGAGTTTCCTGATACCTGCAACAGATATCATTCTGATACAGTTTTTCAGCCTACTTATTTCACAAAGGAATAAATAAACCTTGGAGGTAAAGTGACTTACTCAAGGCCATAAAACCAATAAACAGCAAAGCCAGGGCTAGATCAGCAATCATTGTGCACTGAGCAACTGCATGCTGACGCCCAAAATTAGTATTGGAATATCGAATTTAGATGCACCCACATACCCATGATTAAGCCATGATTAATAATCATTTTTACCTTAAGGAAATTAACATCACCACTATTTCCTGAACTATTTGTTGTTGTTTTTGAGAATAGTTAACGCATGATGTTGTTTTGCCTAATTTTCTAAGACTCCTTACAAATCCATGAAGTGTTAATAATATGCACCTACAGGGTGATGCTCAAAATATTCAATTACTGAGATGACAAGACACACCCAGTCCAAATGGTCACTGGTTATACTGCCGGGACAAGGTTTTAGAGGTCCTCATTTGCCAGGCCGTCCTCATTCACGTGCTAAAATAGGGAGGTGTGCTGGGTTCTTAAGGAAGGGGATGAGAGACAAGGTGTTTCACAGGGGGAAAAGTCTTTAAAATCAGTTTGTCTGGACCATTGCACACTGGCTCACTGTCAGTGCTGTGTTCCATACAACATAGCACCTGACAATCTTGTGTTGCTCTTACTCTCTCTTCCATCTAGACTATCAATTCTTTAGGAACAAGAATAATATATAACATTTGTTAGATTTGTCCGTGTGTTTCCAATAATACTTTGCACCGGGGTGGGGTGGGGGTGTGTCCAACAATGAATGAATCATCTTTTCCCCAAATGCTAAAATGTGCATGAAAAAAAAATGTTCTGGACTCATGCATTCATCCTACTTAGTTTTATTAAGAGCTGCAAAGTCACAGCTACAGAACTGGAGGTTGAAGTTAGGGAGAAAAGCCAGATACAGCCTCATGAAAGTCATAAGCTCTATTTTGAAAGGACTCAGATCTTGTCCACGTAAAATCCTGAAAACAAAACTGGTTGTGTCTGAGAGTGATAGGCCTAGGAACACAAGGAAGGGCCCTTGGAAAGTACAAGTTTTGAAGAAACCAGAGGGTTCTTAAATAGCTGTGTTTCCTCTCTTCTCAAGGTCACTCTACTTCCCAGCAGGAAACCCTCCATTTTCATTGCTTGCTCTTTGCCCTGCTTCTCTCTCAATACTATTTGACACTGCTGACCACTACTGCATATTATTTCTTCCAGCCTCTCTAAGAACTCTGATGCTTTTATTGGCTCCTCCTCTCATCCTAAACCCCAAAAGACATGTTTTCTAAGATTTTAATATAAGCACCTTTATCTGTGCCTTCTTTTTTTTTTTTTTTTTTAGATGATCCAGTATCAGTGGATCAGATTTTACAGGCAGCTCCCAAGTGTATCTCCCATCCTGAACCTCAGTCTTTCCCTCACTTCCAAATCTTCACTACTATCTTGCTCTCAGGTTAGTTTATACATCTGTCTGTCACCTCCAAGCTAGCCCTCTGCTTGGTTAAACTACTGAGGATCATGGCACTGCCACCCTCGAGCCATCCTGTTCTGTAGCCTTGAATTATTTTGGATTCCCCCTCTCTCCTCCCCCAGCACAGCCAAGTGGGACACAGCGGAGATCCGGAGTCCGTCGGGAACTCCTGGGTTCGAACCTGGTCTGCACCACTTGCTAGCCAGGTGAACTTGGGTATGTTAATTAACCTGAGAGTCTCAATTCCACCAATTATAAAGCACAGGCAATATTTTCTAGCTGTGGGAACTAAATGAGCTCATGTATATAAAATACTTGATGCACAGCAGGTGTTCTTTTCCTCTTAAAGCCATTTATAAAATCAATTGCACGATCTAAATAATACTGCCTCATCATTCAAATCTACATTAAACCGGTGTTTTAAATTTTTCTCAATTGAGGGATTTCATTTCTCTGAGCCTTAAAGAATTTTGTGTGTACTTGTCTGGTAGCATTAACCCTATTTTGGAATTTTGGGGACTTACCTCACAAACTAGATTTTTGGATTTTCCAGATTTGCTCTGTCCCATATAGTAGCTATTCAAATTTTAGTTTGTGGCTATTCAAACTTAAATATAATTAGAAACTAAATTATTCAGTTACTCCAGTCACATTTCAGGTGCTTAAGAACTACATGTTGCTAGTGGCTACCACAGAGCAGTACAATGTTGTACGTCGTAGAATACTTTTATCATCTAAATTTTCAACTCCTTTAATAGCAAAAATTGTGTCCCTGCGTTTTTTTCCACTTTTGTGTTCTCTGTGGTCCCCTGTACTTGGTGGGCATTTAAAAATACATGTTGTAAAATATTTGCGAATTGATAGAATTTGTAAAAATCAGTACACGAGTGATATCTGATGGGCACCTTTTAAAATCTCTCTTATTACGTACTATGGATTATGAATCAATAATTCCTGTTTGCTTTGTGTTTACCTTCTGTTGAAGAGGGTTATGGTATGGCCTTCTCAGTTTCTTGCCCAGGCCACCCCCTTAAAGGCAGATCCAGCCTAAACAGTCTGGTTCTAGGATTTTTGAAAGAGAATGGGTGGAAATAAAGGAAATTCAACACAGGTATTCAAGAGTAAGTGGAGGATTTTTAAAGGACAGCTAAAGGGTTTTAGAGGTTTAGAGGATACTGAAGTGTGTTGAGGGTAATAAATTAAGAAAGAAAAATGAGAATTTGGAATGTATTGCAAAGACCTATGTACCACCTTTCTTGTGTGGAAAAAATAGGAAGCAAAAACTTAATGGATAAGTAACTGTAATTATCCATTATTGCATGGGCTTTATTTTTTTAACTATGATACTAACCCAGATCTGAATGTATATGGATCACTTTCATAAGCATTAAAATTATGTAATGTCACATTACAACTTTTTCCTTTGAATGCACAGATTTTCTGTTATATGACTTCTATTTCATATAATTTTAAATATTTATGCTCATGCTGGCCATTTTATATTCATAAAATAAGTCTAACATCATATGGGATAAAAAGCATGACATCTCCATTTTCATTGCATGATGGACCATAGACAAATCTAAGAACTAACCTAAAGTTATATAAACATCCATACACGATACTGGTTAACACTGGCATACAGGTTTTCCAGAAAAGGAATGGACTCTTCTCATAGCAGGCTGACACAGGTGCATTCTCTAAGAGGGGCATGAGGAATAGAGCCCCTTGACTCCTTTTGACATTAATGGGCAATCCCACAGCCAGATCTCTGTGCCCTGCCTTGAGAATTTACCCAACTGTAAAATTGCATTCTACATAGTTTCATGTGGGAAGATGACGCATGTCACTTTTGGAAACTATCACATGTTCCCTATAAATTACGTTGCTAAACAGCTTTTACCATGGGTAGTCAGTGTTGGCTTTCAGATTTTTTAATCTTTACCTCAACCTTCTAAGAACCACAAGGAAAGGTATTTTCACACTGCCACAAAAATCTATAATATGAAGGTCAAGCAAACACCGTATTACTGTTTCTTTAAGATTTTTTTTTTTTTGGTAGTAAGAGAATTGGCATATTATTTGACCTGATGCAAAATCAATCATTAGCAAGCACTTTGACAACTTCTAACTGAACAGATTACTGAGCCAGATATGTTAAATGCTCTACATGGCATCACAAATGTTTTACATGATCAATTCCTCTTTATCTGGCCTTTTCATTTGGGTTTGGGAAGATGTTGATCAATGTTATGATTTTCATAGAATCAATTTTCAATTAATGAAATATGGATTCAATTAAAATACATGGTTAAAGCAAAACAATGTGTTCAGACTGTTCATGCTGCTGTGCATGTCTTCTCTATTATAAGGAAGTCCATGGAAAGCTCAGGTTGATTTTTACCTTTTAAAAAATACTGTTCTACAGTCATTGTGACAAGACAGCTGTGCTCTTTACACCAAATCAACATTGTCATTAACTAGTTGTAGGACTTACTTAACTTTTCTAATGTTTATTTTAGCAAATACAAAATGAATGTTGTGTTAACTACTCCATTGATTTACTGTGAAACATGTCAAGATAATATATTTTTTAAAAGACTTAACAGAAGATCTGGTATATGAAAAGTGTAGTAGGCATTCGTTAGACTTTAAATCAGCATATATTTAATACATATGGAGAAAATCTGTCGAAATCATCTTTTTATTCCTTTTCCAATTCCAACTACCTTTCTCCAACTTCATTTGGGTGCTCAATAAATGTTTATAAGCTTTCTAGTGTTTTGTTGATCCTTTTCTTTGTTCCTTTGGTTGTATATTCATTATTATTTTGACACACATAAGATGACATTTCAGAGGAAAACATTAAATATAAAAGCAACTCAGATTTGACATCCCATCAGCTTTTGGAAGAACTGTGAAATTCACTTAACTGTTATGATATCACCAAGTCCACAACAAATGGACTTAAAGTGAGGACTGGCAAGAAGCCAGAAAACTGTCCTCTCAGGAAATAGCAAAGACATCACTCTACAGAGCAACACCTGCAAGACAATGAGTAGTTGGGATCTATCCATGGTGGAGCAAATTTCTTTTGGCTTCATGGGAACAAGCACGTGCTTCCTAATATCTCATATTTTTGTTATCATTTCCTTCTACTTAAATGTAAATGACATAATTTGTTTCCATCTCATACAGCATTTAATATTCTGAAATAGAGATGAGAATGGTCAGGATATAGAGGTGAGTAATTATCTGCAAAGGATATTTTTTAAAAATTTTTATTTATTTATGATAGTCACACAGAGAGAGAGAGAGAGAGAGAGGCAGAGACACGGCAGAGGGAGAAGCAGGCTCCACGCACCAGGAGCCCGATGTGGGATTCCATCCCGGGTCTCCAGGATCGCGCCCTGGACCAAAGGCAGGCGCCAAACCGCTGCGCCACCCAGGGATCCCTGCAAAGGATATTTTTTAAGGAGACATCACAAGATACCCCCAAGGACCAGCAGTCTTTACAACATGCCAGTTGCTCAATCAGTGTATGTTGAACAGTAAATCAGGCAGAACCAAGTGGTACATTCTGTCTTTCTCATCTCCCAAGACCCAAAGCAATACCAAGTACAAAAGAGGCATTCAATAAACAGCTGACAAACTGAATATAGTGTCCACTGGGCAGACCATATTCTTTGGGTTATTCCTCTTGACACCTTGGACTGGACCCATAGGCCATTCCTCAATTAGGAATGAGATCTTCAGTTCAAGAATTGTTCTGAGGACCTAGGAAAGCCATGCTAGTTTATGTACATCAGTTTGTTTGCTTTCTTAAAACTGAAGCCCAATCCTGAATACTTTGTTTCTTTGACAAACTTTCTAATCTTGACAAACTACCTAATAGAACCCGTCATCTCATCTACTTCCCACTCAGAACACACACACTATTAGGGGATTCACAATTAAGGGTTTGGCGAAATTAATATAGTCTTGGCAATATGCTGAGTCAAACTCTGAATCTTGATGTTCAACTTGAGTTAAAACCTTCAACAATTTCTCCTCCTCAATCAGATTTACAATCAATGATGTACCATAAATTACTCTCTGCTTAAAAGAAGTCAGATTTCTCCTTTCCCCCCGATGTATCACAGTCATTCATATCTTTGGTCTTTCCTGATAAAATCTCCTTTCTCTGAGCTTCAGAGAACATCATCAGTATAAAGCCCCATGGCACCTCCTTTAAGAGAGTAGGTATTTTTTGTAACTCATCCTTACCAAGTTCCTTCCCCTAGTCCATAACACTTCAGAATATTCTGACTGATATAAATGTTATTGTGCAAAGTTTAACAACTATAGATTGGAAGTTCTTTGAAGGCAGACAACATTTAAATATTTCCTTTGTTTTTATATAACTCCCAAAACACCTATCAGAGCCCCCTTACTCTGAGAGCTCAACAGGTACTTGTGAGTTTGAATAGAATTTAACAGAACTGAGTGGCAAGATTTTTTAAGGACACACAAGAGAGAAAAAGTTGTAGGTAGAGGGTTATACTGAAATTGCACATACTAACTAAAAAGGCAAAAATGAGGATGCCTGGGGAGCTCAGTGATTGAGCATCTGCCTTCGACTCAGGACGTGATCCTGGAGTCTGGGTATCGAGTCCCGCACCGGGCTCCGCGCATGGAGCCTGCTTCTCCCTCTGCCTCTCTCTCTCTGTGTCTCTCGTGAATAAATAAATACAATCTTTTTAAAAAAATTTTAAAAATAAAAAGGCAAAACAAATTTTAATAAACACAAAAGCAGAAAGACATATAGTAAATTTAAAAAGTCAATTACTTCTTTGCAAACACTAATAAAATCAGTACACCTTTTGCAAAAGTGCCCAAGACAAAGAAGCATCTGGTTGGCTCAGTTCATAGAACATATGACTCTTGATCTTGGGGCTGTGAATTCAAACCCCACATTGGGGATATGGTTTACTTCAAAATTGCTCAGGACCAAAAAAAAAAAAAAAAAAAAGTGAGTACGACATAAACCATCCATATGAAAAAAGGAATACCACTAAGGAATTTACAGATACTAGAAAGATAAAAGGTTATTTTAAACTTATGACCACAAATTTCAATTTTAGATGAAATAAAAAAACTTCCTTAAAACATAATTTATCAAAATAGATGCAAGAATTAAGATAAGTTATGCCCAATGTCTAAGATGATTGCATCTAAATACCATATACTTGACTTTTTATGGAGTCAGTTTTGTCCCACTAGAATGTGAGCTTCAGGAGGGCAGAAATTGTTGTAGTTTTTTGCTCTCTGTTTTATCTCCAGTACAGAGAACAATGCCTTGTTTTTTTGTTTTCTGTGCTTTTTTTAATAAATAAAGATTTTATTTATTTATTCATGAGAGACACAGAGAAGGCTGAGACACAGGCCAAGGCACAGGCTCCCTGCTAGGAGCCTGATGTGGGACTTGATCCCAGAACTCCAGGATCACACCCTGACCCAAATACAGACACTCAACCACTGAGCCACCCAGGCATCATGAGAATAGTGCCTTGTAACATAGTAGGTGCTCAATATATATATTTATTGCATGTATAGAAGCTGTCTTTTGTTGTTGCTGTTTTTTGCTTATATTTCTTTTCTCTCCCTTTTCTCATTCAATGAATTACTGAATTTAAAGATTTATTATTTAAAAAGATTTTATTTATTTATTTGACAGACAGAGAGAAAGTACAAGCAGGGGAAGCAGGAGAAGCAGGCTCCCTGCTCAGCAGGGGCTCAATCCTAGGGCCTTGGGATCATGACCTGAGAGAAGGCAGATGGTTAACCAACTGAGCCACCCAGGTGGCCCTCTAGAAAGTAATTGAAAGATAAAAGTCAATGCTTGCTCTTGGCTTACGTGATGATATATGTATTCCCTTCATCATCAGAATAAAGTTATTTGAACCACATCACACCCTAACCCTGAGCCTTACTTCCTCACAAGAACTCTCTGGATACAAAAGACTGGAAGACAAACCTAGTAAACAGCAAAGACTCTGGGTTTTCTGTGAACAAATTTTGAGAGGGGAAAGTGAGAAAAAGTGATTAGTTTTCATTTTTTGTGTGTATATTTTTCAATGCTTTCAAATATCCTTTTTATTAATTCTATTTTTTTTTACACAGCTTGATTCAAAGCAGTATATAGTAAGAGAGAGTTAGGAATGCTGCGTGCTCCCCACAATGCCATTGCACAGTCATTACTGAGGACCAGCACCATTCTAACAAGAAATGGGTAGAGAAAATCACAACTCTGTTAGCAGCAAATAGAAGTGTGCACAAAGATTGAGAAGAAAAATCCAGTAGTTCACATCTTTGGACAGTAAAGCTGCTAAGTGATTAGTTTACGACCGGGAGATGTAAAGCAATGTTCAGATTCCTAGGTTCGCACACTATTATTATCTATTCTTTTTGGAAATGATTGTAGATGATAGCTAGATACCCAATCACCACCTCAGTTACTTTACTTTGACCTTCCAGCCCCCATTAACAACAACAAAATACAATATTTAAAAAATGGAACTTTAGGGCATTTGCAAAATTTTTACTGAAGCAGTAAGCCACTATAAGTTAGACTCCTTGCAGAATGGGGTGGGGCAAAAAATATCAGGTCAAATTGATACTCAGGCTGACCTCATCATTTCTAGTCATTTAAAAAGTTCAACTCGTTATCAATTGTATGCTTATGTCTTTGTCCATATTTCTCTTGTATTATTTTTAATGGAATATAGTAAATCCTAGGTACATACATGTTATTTGAAAAAATAGAGTGCTTGCTTTGGCAGCACATACACTAAAAACTGGAATTATACAGAGAAGATTCAGCATCGCCCCTGTGCAAGGATGGCATGTAAATTTGTGAAACAATTTGGAGAAAAAAGATTTGACTATTTTAAAGAGAGCAGCTAAAAATGAGAAAGCAAAAATATTAATATACTTTATAAGTATCAAAACATTCCTGTTATGTGGAGCTTCATTTTTATTTTGAAGGGCTTCCATTTTCTTGCTTATAACCTGGTATGAATATGTGATGAATCATCAAAATTCTTGTTCTAAAAATAGGTTCTGGTTTTTGTAGGTATGCTTTTTTTTTTTTTTTTTTTTGGTATGCTTTAAACTTACTTGCATTTATGATAATACATGGTTTCATTTTCTCAAAGAAACAGATACTTTAAAAATACAATACAATTTTACTCAATATATTGATCATCTACCATGTGACAGGCTTTTGTACTTCCTATCATATTTTGAATTTAATAATTTCCTTTTTTTATTAGATACTTCAGAACCTCCCAGTTGCCATGCACAGCTGCTTAACACCTGACAAGGTAGAAAATAGGATTACCATTATCCTAGACTCTCATTCAAGGCAGAAACCTTAGCTTATCCCATCTCCCATCCAATGCTTAAAACACTTTTTACAACATCACTAAAACGTAAATCAGTGGAAACATACCCTCTGATGGTACACTCATGTCCGAGGCAGCCTACTGTATAATTAAATAACTCTTGTCACTACAAAGTTCTTTCCTTTGTGCCTAGAAAAGAATCAAGTTTTCTTTTTTTGTTGTTGTTTATTTTGTTTTTGCCTGTGTTTCTTTTCTTTCCCCTTTCTTTTCAAGGAGATAGCTCTATCTTTGTGTGACTTTGGGAAAAGGATAAGGCAAAGTAAAACTTAGATATGTTTATGGCTTTGTTTTTCCAAAGCCTAACACTTTAAAGGAATTTAAGTTAAGATCTTGAGGAACAGGAAGGGAGAAAGATTTTCCCCCCTACTAAAAGAAGATTTCCCAGGACCTGGGGTAGAAGAGAAGGGAGACAACTCTAGGGCTCCCAAAAGCAGCGACCTGGACCCTACCTCCCATTAGGATGACTGGAGAAACAACCAGATGCCAAGGAGGAATAGCTGAGTGGTCTAGCAGGAGCTAATGCCAGAATCAGCTCCACCCCAGGCCTCTCTGCCTCAGTATGACAAAAAAAGCAGACAAGTGTAGCTAAGCTGAGTGAGGCACATGTGAACAAGGACTGTCTGTCTCATCAGTTACCTGTAAGATCAATGACTGAAACGTGTGTAGCCTTCATCACTGATAGAAGGGCAACGCCTAACACCCCACAACTGAATCACAGCTTGTAGTGGGGTGCTTAGACTGATATTCTTTCCCACAACTCAGTAAAACAGAGAGAAAAGAGCAGAAATTGTAACAGGAGATTATGAAAGCATAACTCATTTTTGCACACCTGGGTTATGAAATTAAGTTACATACCCTGATGGATTATATTAAACTTCTTCCTGTTACATGATTGTCTTCACTGGATGTAGAATGGAGTTTAAACTTTTGCAACCAAAGCTGATTATCACCACTAGAGTGTAATTTTATGAGTTGAGGTACCCTATAACCTTTCTGGTTCTGGGCACTCTGTTCCCTTGAATGCAGCCAGAGTTAGTTTTTCTTTGGCAGCCACATCACAATGATGACCCAAACTACAGAAGACTAAAAACCCAAAACTGTTTCATTCATATCACCATTAAAGAATAGAGTCTCAGCTAGATTTGTATCAACATTTTGGGTTTAATATTCATTTCTAGTATATTCATTTATTTTTCTCATTCTCTTTTTTCTATGTACCTCATGAACAAATAGTTGTGATGTCCATACTCTTCAATTCTTGGCATATTATCATTCTTAATCCCTATAAAACCAGTCTTTTGTTTTAGTTTAGTTTATTAATGTTCCTTTATTTCTGGATTCTCACTCCCATGTCCCTTGACAGGCACCTATTCCAGTATGTATAATATAAATTCTTAGGTAGGTATAGATCCTTGACAACTATGTAAATCCATTTGTATATGGGTTTGTGTGAGGTGTCTTCCTATCCATATATTTTCTACATATGGCATCATGTAACCTTACAAATTCTAATGTGTTAGACCCTCTTATTTGAGGGGTTCCTGATTTGATATGAGGTACATTAGCTATCCCACTTTGCTTGATGTATCAAAAAGCTGCCAAAGGGGCTTCGTGGTGTACCATTGAAGATCTGTCCAAAGTTTAGTATAAATACATTAATTCTCGTCCCTTGAGTTTGTGTGAGCTGTTAGTTATAAATCCACCTAAACTTATTATCATCTACTCCGTGTTAAATGCAATATCATTGGCTTCTGGGCATTTCTAGGGTCCCCCATTATGTCTATGTAGAGAAATTAGAACACAGAAGAAAGGAACCTATTTGTAGAAAACACTCCGGAGTTGTGAATGCAGCTTTCCTGCCTGTAAGTCTTTGCTTTGGGGGTGAGTCCTATGTGGGTTCCCAAAAGACTACTTCATGTCTGGGACGCCTGGGTGGCTCAGCGGTTGGGTGCCTGCCTTCGGCTCACGTCATGAGCCGGGATCAAGTCCCACAATAGGCTCCCTGCAAGGAGCCTGCTTCTCCCTCTGCCTGTGTCTCTGCCTCTCTCTCAGTCTGTGTCTCTCATGAATAAATAAATAAATCTTAAAAAAAAAAAAAGACTACTTCATGTATCACGCAAGCAGGAAATCCCTTTTATTTAATCATCTTAAACATCTTTCCTGCTTAAGACATATGCTGGATGGCACAGGATCCACGAAGACTGTGTGCATAGGGCAACAAATGGAACGTCCCTCTATTTCCCTGCCCACCCCAAGAAGCTTGTCCGC
Source organism: Vulpes lagopus (assembly GCF_018345385.1). NCBI lineage: Eukaryota > Metazoa > Chordata > Mammalia > Carnivora > Canidae > Vulpes > Vulpes lagopus. Next base: position 88,441,476 of record NC_054834.1, on the reverse strand, counting down.
TAGAGTAACTTGATAATACTAAAGAGAATGCCGGTTTAATTGGTACTTTCTCTGCTCTAGGACATTGTATCTTTGACCAATTCCTTTCTTTTGCTTTTCTTGCATTAAGATTGGCCATGAGACACTATTGAACTCAAGGTTTTCCTAGTTAACCTTCTTGCATCCCCATCCGCAAATGCACACTCATAGGCACACACATACACACCAACACCAACAGGGTAACAGCCCCTGGATCTTCAAACTTCTCAGCAGCTAACTCTCTACCTATTAATCACCCAGGTATTTAAACAACCACCCAAAGGGGAAACACCTAGTCAATACGATGGGACAGAAGATAGAAACCCTCAGAAGCATTTTGGACATCCCCCCCGCCCCCCCCCCAGCCGCTCCAGTCTGAGCAGGGCTTACCAGGTCTTACTATGGGGGTGAAGTGGGGGGTTGAGGTGGGGGACAGACTCTGTGCTGTCCCCTGTCATCTACATCCTGATATTGATGAGGACATGCTACTTACAAAAGTAGAACCAATTCAACTGAAGACAGTGAATGCAAAAATGTTTACATTGGTAAATGCAGATATTTATCATTGTACACTGGAAAATAATTTGAAACAACTGCAAAGAGCATTTTCCTAAAAGCTCCCTATGAACACCGCAAAAAGATTTTCTGGGATATTGCATCTAATAATTGTCAAATGACTAAACATAAAGAGACTCTGAGTCAGGAAATGTCACACTTTCCCTTTTAATCTGCCCCTTTTTATATGCAAGACTGGATCATTGGCCCCTAACCTGGCTGTGGCCCTTGGGACTTTACCTGTGGCCCAGGATGGAGCCTATGGCTATCGTCCCAGCTGGGGCTCTGATCTTGCCTCAGGCCTCCTGGCTTCAAGCCTGAACTCTGCCCTGTTCTTGCCCTGCAGGTCTTTTGGCATTCCTGGGCTGACTCTGGAAAGAGTCCAGGTTTTCCCTGTTCTGTGGGACACTACCAAAGCCAGGTTCTTTCTTTCCAGCTGCTAAAGTTTTTTTGAGAATTCCATGAAATAGTTTCATTTTTTTCTCTTCCTATTTAATTTCTGGGAGCTAAAAAATCATTCACGCATTTATTTACTCAATCAAGCAAATATTTAGTGAGCAAATTCAATGGTCCCAACACTGTCAGTCACATGGGCAGAACATGCCTTAGCAGAACATATGGGTTTTTTTTTTTCCAAATTGGCTTTTTATAGACTAAAAATTGAGGTTGTGTTCCTTTAAAAATAATTTTAAACTGCAAAGTCTAAAATAAAAAGTAAAAATGTTTTAACAACTGCTTTCATGCCTCCACTATGATCCTACTCTCCGGTAAAAGAAGTTAATGACATTAAGAAATGTACATACACCTTGGGGTTTTGTTTTGTTTTTTGTTTTGTTTTGTTTTTCGACACGTGGATAGAATTTGTTGCTGTGAAATATTTACAAAAGAAAGTTCAAGAGTCAGGGAGTGACATATCTCACATGGGGACAAAGAATAGAAATCACAGTGTTATTTCATTTTTAATTAAAACTACTCTTTTCTCCCCACCTCACGCCAAACCCGATCGATAGACTCCAAAACTACATTTCTCATTAGAAAGTGATGGGATCAGGAGAAGGTTGAATGAAAGAGGTTTGTTATGCTTCCATTTTTAGCCATGCTAAGATAGGTAAAAGAGGGTTGGTTCGAGTTTACTTCATGAATGCTTACATGTTTTACTTTGCCTTCAGTGTTAAAAGTTCAAAGAAAAACTAACTAATGAAAGTCACAAAGACTCATAGGGATTGGACGGGATTTCTCTATGCGACAACGGTCACCCCTCCCACCCATGGAGCAGCACACGCCAGATCTGTGTGGCAGCATCTTTTATTTTAGAACAACACTGAGTTTTGCTCAAGTGGCTTATTTAATAGGAACAAGTTCACTTGTCAATATGTGACAGACTCAGATTTAAATTTGTCTTTGCCCTTACTCCCTAACTACCACAGAATATGAATATTTCCTTTTTTCTTATTTTCCCATGACCCTTCATTGAATGTCCAGTGTGGTGTCCTTTATAAGCAGTGTTGTGCTGGACCTACATTTATTTATTCATTGAACAAATATCTATGGACTGCTCACCACGTGCCAGGCACTGTCCCAGGTGCTGGCGAGCACTCAGTGACAAACAAGAACAAAAATTCCAGTTGTCATGGAGCTTGCAATTTACAGGAAAGATAGGGAAATAAATAAATAAATAAATAAATAAATAAATAAATAAATAAATAAATAAATCTAAGCACTTGGGGTTTATTGAGCACATTGGAGTGGGGAAAAGCAGTTAAGCATCATGGCAAGTAAGGGTGAGGATATGTAGTAGTAAATACGGTGATCACATTTGAGCTGAAAAAGACAAGGAAATGAGCCATATAAGTATTTGGAGGAAAGAGTGTTTCAAGCCAAGAGAACAGTTGATGCAAACTCTATGGGGTGAGAGCATCTCTGGTTTGTTCAAAGAAAAGCAAGGAGTGGTCAGAAGGCAGAGGTCAAGAGCAGGTAGGGCAGGGTTTGAGGTGAGGGCTAGGGACTCATCTCTGAGGGAGAGGAGATGCTTCTGCGGGCTTTTGAGCAGGAGTGACATAATCCAACAAGTTTTAAAAGGATCAATCTGGTTGCAATGTTGAACACAGACTAGGGGTTTAGGGCTTATTTCTAACGTCCTTCCTAGCACCATGATTCTAAAATCCATACTTTTAAGTCATATCATAGGCACCTAGCTACTTCAACATGAAATACACATAGGACAATGACGTTTTGAGCAGCTTATGATAGATAATGAATATCACAACATTCTAAACGCAAGTCCAAGTATAAAGTAAGTATGGGAAAGTCCGAGACTACCTAACTTCAACAGTGAGAGAGAGGAAATTAAACACTAAAAAAAACTTGAGCAGAATAAGTAATTTTATATTTAAACCATAAAGTTTTATGATTTGTAAGAAAAGAAACCATTTGGAAATGAATACAGTGTGTTATAGCAGGACACACTTAGAGAAAGGAAATGGGAGCAAACTTGGCCCCAGAAATGCTAGTTGGGATGACTTGGGTCAATTTCTTAGTTTCTCTGTGCCTCATTTCCCACACTGAGGAAATAATATCCACAGCACAGCGTGTGAAAGATTAAGTGCACTGTGTGGAAAGGACCCAGCATTGACTACATGCTCAATAAATGTTGGTTCCCTTCTTCCCTCTTTTGACTTGCCAGCAGTGTCAAATATTGGCATGAGTATTTGACCAGTGGTAGGGAAAAAAGGCTAAAGAAGAGTTTTTATTAGGTATACGTCATCGAACAAAACAAAACTCGTACAGTGAAAGGAAAAAAAAGAAATTTGCATCTGCTTCTAATAAAGACTAAATTGTATGAAGAATAATAAAGAAAAAAAAGATGGCATGCCTAGGTAAATATCACTGTACCCACGATAATGGATGACAATTTTTTAAATATGAAGGATTTAACAAAATTAAAATACAAGGGTTTACTTAGATTTTTGAGGACTGGAAGTTTAGTCAGTTATAAAGAATGAAAAAAATCCTAGGATCCACAAATTTCAATTGTTATAAACAGAATCTCAAAAACAGATCCTATAAACAGGATCTCAAAAATGAACCCCCTTGAACTTATTTTTTTGTCAGCTGTAAACCTTGAAGTCTTTTATTTTTATTGAAGTATAATTAAAATACAGTGTTATATTAGTTTCAAGTGTGCAATGTAATGATTCAACATTCTGTATGTCACTCACCCTTTGAAATTCTTAAATGAAAGTAAAAGCAGGACCCCTGGGTGGCTCATTGGTTGAGCATTTTGCCTTTGGCTCAGGTTGTGATCCTGGGATCCTGGAATTGGGTCCCGTGGCCGGCTCCTCGCAGGGAGACTGCTTCTCCCTCTACCTATGTTTCTGCCTCTCTCTGTGTGTCTCGCATGAATTAATAAATAAAATCTTTTTAAAAAATATTTTAAAGTAAAAGCAAGCAAATTTTAAAATTATCTGACAGCAATCCATAAATATTAATGACTTAATATGATCATTAATATAGATGCTATACAGGTCACTAGTAGGTCGTTTCCCTCTTCTCTTTTTATATGTTTGTTATTAAAGTTTTCTAATAAAATAACAAGGGTTCCATATGTTGAGAGGTGACATCTGGAGAAATCAGTTTAAGTTTCAGTTGAACTGGCTTCTTTCAAACCTTGCAACATCTTTGTCAGATATACCAATAAGTCATTATTTTTCAAAAATGACACAAACACCTATGTATGGTGGCATATCCTATCCTCTTGGTTCCAAAAAGGAGCTAGTATAGATGGAAGGAATAGACCAATACACAGAAGCCTGTGGTCAATGCTAAATCAAACTAATTTGACAAAGAAAAAAATGCTAAGAAGAGAAAAAGCATCTCATCTGTTTTCTAGGCTCTAGAAGATTTATAACATGATGTATTCCTAAAATCTGCTGAAAACTTTTAGAAATTATGCAAAACACCATACACATATTAGAATTCTCTGTTGGAAGAGATACAAACAATGGATATGCTGCTGGATGAATATAAAATGCAAGTCTTGCAAATGAGAAGGCTGTCAAATGAGAAGAAAATTGTCACATATCAGAAAACCTACTGGACTTAAAATATTAAATATGATGAGTGAATAAACATTAGTTTTCTTGTTCCCTAGTTCTTCTCTTAGACAAGAGCACTTTCTTCATAAGAGCACACAAAATGCATCCTCCAGTTAACTCATTTTCACACTATCTGGGAAATGTGTGGGAGAACCAAAAAAAAAAAAAAAAAAAAAAAAAACAGGATCCCTGTGATTAGATCAGTGAGAGGGGGAAATCTGATTCATCCATAAAATGATGGAAGCTATATTTGTTCTAATGATGCATCTAAGATTGCATTTCCAGTTGCTTGATTTTAGTTGGCGCTTTTGGCGCCTATCTAGAAAATAAATAAAATTCTTGAGCTGAAAGAATCATTTTTTTCTGACCTTAATCTTGAAATTGAGAAACTTTTTAAGCTATTAAGTGGGGTGAAGGAAGGAGTATTGAGGGGATGGTGGGGGGAAAGAGTCAAAAATGAAATATGCCGTGAACATGGAAGAGGTGAGGCTCGGAAAAGACTGAGTGGGGGTTACAGGGTTTGTAACAGGAGCCCTTGTGTATGAACACTGAAACACGGTAATCCATATGCGGTCATGCAGGAGATCTGCTGGTGCACACTATCTAGGCCTGACTCATTTTTCTTACTTATACCTTTATATATTTAGCTGGCCCAGTATGACTTGTTGAAGGTTCCTAATAGATCATGGTGTTATTAAACTCTCTATTCTGGTATGTTCTTTAACTTCTTTCTCCCTTTTCTCTTGCTGAACCAGTGAATCAAATCACCTTCGCTATAGTTACTGAGAGTTTACAACAGGATACAAATTTAAGTGTATTTGAAATTTATCATATGATAAATAAAATAATATTCCAGTTACATCTCATTTTTGTATTGAATTCTTGTCTGTATTATTAAAATGGCAACTGGTGTAAGCATAAGGGTGTTGTTTCAAAGTAGATAAAATGTCTGCCCTGGATCATTGAGCACTAGCGCTCAAAGCATGTAATCAAACACGGTCCATCTTACCCCCAAAGATCAGTGATATAGAGTTTATAAAAATAACATTCAATTTAAGTTTAACATTAATAGCACCTTATTATAACTACATGGATTTTGAACAGTTCAGATGACAGAGGCTGGTCTGGCATTTGGTAATTATTCCAGGTGTGCCAATGACAAGAATACGTATAAAACATGATGAGTCTTCTCATTTTATTGAGGAATATTTAACAACTCCAAAATTCTTGCATAAAATGAAATGTCTGATTTTACCTAAATGTATGCTACTTCTTTCTTCTTTTGGTCTCAGTGAAGTGTCATATACAGATTACATCTAAATGTGACCAAATGCTGAAACAAAATGTGAAGTCTAGATTCTTTTAGTTTTCACTTTCCTTATGAATTTTGGCTGCAATAAACTATGCTCATATAAAAATTTCTGAATAACTTTGTTCTATATATTTAGTCATATCAGATAATGTACTGAGAGAACTGAGTCGGCTTTACGATGCTCTAATTCACCATTGACATTAAACTGGGCAAATTGAAAAGTCAAATTTGATTCTTTTGTGGTTGATTTGGTCAAGGAAAGAGCCTAGAAAGGAAGGAGCTATAGCAATAAACAGGCTGTTAAATCACTCCACCCTGTATAGTGGGCAAGGAAGCAAACATAACTAAGGAAAAAAATTCCCACCTCGACTTTTGCAAATGTCAGTCAACCTTTCTGACACTCCGTTCTCTCATCTGGAAATGGGGATACTAATGACCACTTCATTTGATTGCTGTAAAAATTTAACTGAGATAATATAGAACATTTAGTATACAGCCTGGTAGCTGTAAGCATTTAATGAATGTTTCTTTTCTATTTATCCTCTTTTGTATTAAAGAAACAAAGTCCCTATTTTTCAAAGCCTTGTATCATGTTAAATATCAACTTTTCCTTAATGATTAAATCACTGTTGATCTTTTATACCATGATGTTTGTGTTTAATTGAATAGGAACTCAAGATGTCTACATACTACAATTAGAGATGACACTGTAATTTAATGCAGGTCCTCTCCTCTTTAGGAACAGTTTGTGTTCCTCCAGAAGCTAATTTGTTAATCCATTCTTAAGAATTCCAAGTACATACCCCAAGGAAACAATTCTTATATAATCTATCATTTACCTGATATATTATATAAATAACACGGAAGAATTTCACAACTTTTCAATAATATTGTATGAGAAAATGCATTCAAAATTCCATGTTAGGACTTTGGTAATATATGCCTACCCCAGGCAGCGAAAACAGAGTTTCCCAAAGCTGCAAGCTACTGTTGGATCCTCAGTAGGCTGAAGTAGTTGATTTTTGATCAAGAGACTAGTTGGCACCTCTACTGCCATTATCTTTTTCATTCGCCTTTACTGTAGTTTTTCTAACCTTTCATCTCATCCCTCCACTCCCCCCCCCCCCCCCCCACAGATACACAACCTTACTTTGTTTCCAGTAAGAACTACTGACTCTCCATTACTAACACTCCTGGCCATTGAAGAATTTGCTGCAAACTTATGCTCCTTCGTTTACTCCCTGAGTCCCTAAAATAAACATATAATCCTTTTGATTTGGGGAGAAGGAGGAGGAGGATTTATAGCCGGGGAACTCATGGAAACTAATAATCATTAAATATCCTAGCCTATACATTTATTCCTACATCATTCCCTGAGCTCATCACATTTCTTATTTTCTCATTTTAGGCCTTGGGGAAAAAAAGTGAAAGATACAGGATTGAGGAAAAAAATCATCTAGAGCTCATAGAACTAGAATTATAGAGCTCAGATTGGAAGTATGAAATGGAAGAAGGGACAAAGCAGGGCTAGATAGCTAATGGGGATAGGAGCTTAGGACACTGATAGAAAAAGTCTCAGTAACTAACTGTTGAATAAATGCGTGCAAAAATAAACAGGAGTGAGATTTCTTTGAGTAAACTAACCTTAAAAACTGTAAGGTGATACACAACTGGATATTGCTTCCCCTTCTCCTGGATCCACCTTGGCAGATGGGGCAGGCTGGGGATTTCTGGAGTGTATAGTCAATATTACAGTAGGCAAGCAGGTATTCTGATGCTGAAGTATTCACAGAGTTCATACAATATGGTGAAAAGAGACTTTAACGCAAGTCATCTAAGTTAAGATCATGTTCTATCACTTCCCGGTCCAGGTGACTTTGGCTAAATCTTTTACTTTTCTAGGCCTCTGTTCTCCCATTTGTGAAAGAGAAAAATTGAATATTAAATGAATAAATACATAAATGCATTTTTAAGGTAAAAAATTAAAACTATGCTCTGCAACTCAGATCATAAAAGAGTTTGAACATGGGTAATTTTTAAAGTCTTTATTTATTTAGTTGACAGAGGAAGAGTACAAGCAGGGGGAGTGACAGAGGTAAAGGCAGAACCAGGCTCTCCGCTGAGCAGGGGACTGAGCAGCCTGATGAAGACTCGTAGCAGGATCATGACCTGAGCCAAAGGCAGACACTTAACCCACGGAGCCGCCCAGGTGCCCCTGAAATATGGGTAATTTCAAAAAATTTGTCCCAATAGCATTATCTACACAATAAGGAACGCCCAATAGATCCACCATCCTTCATAAAATAAATAATAAGAAAATTATTTTGCTGCCATTTCCATTCAAACCAAGACACTGAAAGCATTCACTTGAGCAGAGTACATGCTCTATTGAAGAACAAGGCAGATGAACACACTTTTTTTTTTTTTTTTTTAGTATAAAAACATTGCTGAGGGTCAAGCAACATATTGCTAGCTGAGTTGTGGCCCAGCATGGCTTATTATGGCTATTTGCTGAGAGAGCTGGTATTAAGTCACTTGGCTCATTTTTTTAATTATTTTTTTTCCTCCCTAACAAGTGCCAGACATGTGAGGCCATAATGAGTTTAATTAAAGTCAATGGCAGCCAATAATTCAAACCTTATAAATGTAATTTGGGAGCAAACAAAAACTCCAAAGTCAAAACATGGAATATTCTACTTAAGCGGAAGTTTTAATCATGTTCATAAAATAAAGTTGCCAAGTATATCATCGGCTGATAGAGTGCAAAGATCTGATTTCCAGTGTTGGATCTACCTTTAGCCGACAGTGTTATTTTGGGCAAGAAAAAATTGTAATTAAGAGAATTTTTTTTAGCACCTAGCACCATGTTCGTACATAATTGGTACTTAATAAATATTTATTAAGCACAAAAGTGTTTAAAAATGTACAGTGCCGGGAGAAGCAAAAAATAAGAACAATTCAAAATGAAGACAACAAATAGCTAGAAAGGAGAAAAGGCAGAAAAAGGGGAAAGCAGCTTTCTTTATTAACTTATAATCTTTAAAATTTTCCTATGAAGCTCAATTGTCACCTCTTTATAGAAAGATTTCATATGATTTAAAATGGGTTTAAGTGTTATGAAGAATGTATCAGTTTTGTAGGATGTACTATTAAGTGTCCTACATAATTCAAATAAAATTTGGAAATGATTCATTTCCAAAACAAATGGGTCAAGTTGATAAAGGGACTCAAGACTCTTGGTTGCTATTTGTAGGCTCCCTCTCAACTGTGCAGCATTTAAACTCACTGAGACCTTTTAACAAAATAGATGTCTTCCTACGAAATCAGTAGCTAAACATTCGTATTATTTATCTATCATAATAACAGACCATAAAAAAAAAAAAAATAACAGACCATTTTTATTGGATCCTTTCTCATTCCCACACAAGTCTTTTGGCTTTTCTATTTTATTGGCTCTACCCTCCTGTGTGAGAGGAGTTTTAAGCCACAAATGGCAAATGAGGACAACAAGTCACATTGGCCACACTACTCACACCATCTTTACATGGACCGTTCTGATTTCCACTCTTCCAGGCTCTGAGAACACATATTCCTAATTACTTCCTGTCATCAGAGACCAAACATGTTATTAAAACACATAAGATGAGAAGATGGAGGAGGTAATCAGTTTCAAACTGAGAAATGTGCATGTTTAAACTCACAAACCAACCACCATTAAAAATGATAGTTTCCTTGGATTAAAAAAAAAATGAATGTTCACTTTGTTGAAGAGTACCAGAGTTCAGCCTAATCCACTTGAAAGATATGTGATTAAAAGTCTGACTTTTGAAATATTAAAAATTTGGCTCCAACTCACATAACTCAAAATACCTTTTTGATTACATATTGATGTTTTAAGGTAAATTTGGTATGTGTTGTTTATATACATGAATATTTTGAACACATTCTTCATATTCCATCATAAAAATATTTTACATAATTTTTGAATAATAAATGATGAACTATGATCCTCTTCATGCATAGTAAATGTTAAATGCTGCATTGTTTGCAGACATTAAGCCATAAGTGTTATTTGAGATGTTGCAAAATCCTGACCCCTTTAAAAGCCAAACAGCACAACGGCAGGCCTCCCCTAGCAACTGTATTCATAATGGCAATCTCCGACAGTCAGTCAAACTAAATAAACCATCAAGAATTCCAAGCCAGAAATGAGTTGTTGAGGGCTCCCGTTATCATGTCGGGACTGAGGTCATGGAGGAAACCGGAATGTTATTTTCACTAGTGCTGGCCTGCCAGTTAGTGCTGGAATTAGATTTTAGTGAAGGTGAACTTCACCATTGCTGATACTGGCAGAAATGCACTCAAAATCCTTGTAAGGGCATCAGAAAGGTTTGTGGATTACAGAGAGGTGAATCCACCCTCTCTCCTGTTACTCTGTTCCTTGTCTTGAGTGCTCCTGTTGATCTAGAAAACCACTGCTGTATACAAGGGTTTATGATCCCCACTTTGTCTGCCAATGCTGGGAGTCAAACCAAAATTTCCTGAGCATAGTGTCAGCACACTCAAGAGGTATCAGCCTTGTAGCACACTGGTTAAGTGGGACAATTCCTAGCAAGATATTATTTACGGTGAGGCACTCAAAAGATGATCTTTGATTTTAGAGTGTAGTTGTTTTATTTTAATGGGAAAGTTTATTTACTGTTTAATCACATTTTAGATCAATAAAGCATTGTAGCAGGTGAAAAAGGCATGCACTGAAGGTTCTGACTGGCTTCCCAAGCACTTGATCCCTGCTTCTCAGACTCCTCTGGAAGTGGCCTAGGACTTGGGGATAGATAAACTGAGAGCATGAACTTCCACTGTGTACATAAAATCTGCAAAAATAATTATGTACCAAGACTTTTACTGTATTTCCTTTTTCTCTAACTCAGTTATGCTGGTTTTTTCTGTTGTTTTAACAGAAAAGAAAATAAAGAAAAGATTAAACTAAACTAAAGAAACTAAGTGGAAACTAAAGAAAAGATAAAAACCTACATTTTATAACGCCATCTTTTAAAACAGCAGTGTGTAATGCAGGTTATTAGATGGTATAACAATAATGGTTTTTAGTTATGAAGGGAATATGTAGCTATAGGATGAGAGCACTCATATACCCAATTTCTTCTTCTAAAGGCAAAGAACACAGGGAAGATAAAGTTACTACCAAGTACTTATGAGTTTTGCATTTCACTTCTATGAAGCAGTGAGTCAGATGCAAAGCTCATATTTTCTTTGCATTTTAGATCAAACCTAAAGACATTATATTACAGAAATAAACTTTCATAAGAGGTCCCATGAATTCAGATTAATGACAGTCTTTTCTTATAGGTATATCAGCCTTAGTAGTGCTTTCATATAAGTAACCTCAGTGTATCATCAAGAATGCATTATTTATCACAGCTCCAGATATTGCAAATACAGTGGGCAAGATGGAGAATATTTATTGACATATTGATGCAACAGAAAGAATTAGCACAATTAAGTTGCATCTGGCATGGAATAAGAGTTTCTGAAAGAAGGAGAAACCAGGCTTGGTGAATAGGAGGGAGCCTATCCCTGTGGCCAAAATGTCAGGCCAAAGGCACAAGCTTTTGTTATACCTGCTGGGTTGGTAATAATAAGCCAACATAGACTTGAAGGCTTGACAAGTTATAATATTTTATATTCTTGTTTTAAGATAATATTTCAGAATTATTTATTACTTTCTATTGAGCTTAGTGGAAATGACCTTTGTCCTGGATTTTGAGCACTAACAGGCATTTTCATACAGTATAACATCAACATTTGAAATACACCCAAAACCAAATATTCTCAAGATTAGAAAAAGAGCAGTGTGTTGCATCATTCCCCTCCCCAGATTATAGCCTGAGAAACAAAAGTTCTTTTCTAACTGGTTTCCAAAGGTTATGGTTAAAAAAAAGGAAGAGCAATGCAAAAAGGAACCTGAAGAAATAAGCGGCCTCTCTGACAAATGTCATTCTCACTCTCATGATTTACATGGTCAGCAGGGCACACGGAGGTTGTGCTATTCATGTTAATGATCAGGGCAATGGGTTAGCAGAGGGGAGTTTTTTGTTTTGTTTTGTTTTGTTTGTTCGTTGGTTTTTTTTTTTTTTATCTTATGCATAATATTGAAGTCTATGCACAAGGTTGCTGCATGAATCCTACCACTGGTCCCTCTTCACCTGTAAGAAATGGCCGATCGAGTGTGTACACGAAGAATTCGGTCATAAAACACAAGAAGCAGATTAGCTGTATTGTCTAATGTAGGAAGAGGCCTAGAAAAACTGATCTAGAGGAGATAGAACTTCTCTGCTGCCAAGGGCAGAGACCCTGCCCAACAAAAGAGGAGGAAATAGAGAGTCCCTGTCTCTTTTTTTTTTTTTTAAACCAAAGCATTTTTTTGAATATTTTATATATTTATTCATGAGAGACACAGAGAGAGAGGCAGAGGCCTAGGCAGAGGGAGAAGCAGGCTCCGTGCGGGGAACCTGATGCGGACTCAATCCTGGAACTGTAGGATCACAACCTGAGCCAAAGGCAGATGCTCAACCACTGAGCCACCCAGGTGTCCCAGAGTCCCTGTCTCTGACAGGCAAGCGGTCCGAGGGAGAAAAAAGAAAATACAACCTTTTTCCAGATTTGGGTGTAAGAGTAAACTCGCACACTGGTAACCAGGATGTGGTCAAATCAGAGAAGACACTTATCTCCAGGACAGAAACAAATATTTGGGTGGAGAAAGAGGCCAAAGGATTTTCCCCTGGCACTTACTGGAGGGACAGCCTGGAATCCCACTGAGGGATGTTTCCAGCCTGTAGGAGAACTCTAAGTAAGCATTGCCCTTTGAACACGCAAAAAGTTGTTAGATGAACTCTCTGCATGTTCAAGAGTTAATTTCTCATTTGCACAATTCCGTGTAGAGTTCCATAGAGGCAATGCCTCTAACTTACAGTGTTTTCCAGAGCACACTCCAGACAACGGTAGTTCTTTGTGATGTACCCATGAGGGAGAGGAGGAATTCAGAAACCAGCTAAGTATGGCTAGCGCGGAGTTAGACAAAATAGTGAATTGCTCCATTTTCTTTACTGAAGGACTACTCAGAGCTTTTGATATGTGAGCATCGTTATCATTTGAGAGGGGATGCACTATGTCCTGTTCCCCAAATTATTCGATAACCAGATCCTATTTTAGGAATACCTCACAGAAACAGTGTCCTGAAGAAAACATCCTTTGGGAAGCATTACCGGTGATATTCTCTTGCTTCTCACTTCTAAAATACTAAAACCATTGGGTAAAAATAGATCAAAGGGACTGATAGCGGGCCTGAGCCTAAGAAAGCAAGGTCATGTTCGGTCTGGGACGAGAGGCGTTGAAGCTAGCTGCCAAGGCTCTGATCAGAAGGCTCTAGATCTGAATTCAGTTCCAGACAGGATCATTTTAAAAGCCCAGATTATAAAAAAATAAAAACGATGATGCTTCTAGAGGGGCTCATTCTGTCCCAATTTGTTTGCTAATACCAGCACACGCTGGTATTAATTCGTTTATATTGTCTGCTAGATCCCTAGAGGCATCTGAGTTTGCAAGGTCTCTCTCAGAAATCCTACAACATGCCCCAGAGGAACGTGGCCACCTCTTGCTTGCAGGGAAAGTGCCAGAGCCTATCTCACTAGGCTCCTCACAGAACTGGAAAGTGGGGTCAAAGCCAGCTGTGTAATGGATGGGGGAGGGGGGGGTTCTCCAGGACATTAGTGGTTTTATCGTATCTAGTTTTGACTAGTTTAAGCCAGCCTTTTAATCTCCCTCCTCCACACTGAGATTCTAAACATGTATCTGCCACTCATTTGCACATCTTAAGTAAAACCTGCCAAAAATGCTCATGGACTGCATCACTGCAGATTACGTTTCATAAATTGTTTGGTTTTTATCACTTAATACCTTCTAATGATTTTGGAACGAACTCTATACTATGCTAGAAATCTGCCTAAATAAATAGAATGTATGAATCGGAATCTAAATGTTTCTCAATATCTTGAGATCATTACATTGAACACTAATTATTGCATTGTACTGTAATGAATAGGTTCACAGAGCGCACAAAGCATATGGGGTTGTCTCCACACTAAGGAATCCTAGGAAGTCACAAAATCTCAGTTCTCCCATAAGTCCTTTTTCTCTCCACCTTTTCTTTTTCTGTTGTGGCCTTTTCCGTTGTCATTCTCCTTGCTCTCCATGTGCCTGACTAATCAGTCTGTGGTAGACTAAAAAATTAAATGGCTCTGAGTTGTACAATGATAGACTGCATAGGAGCTAATAGGATATTATCACCCTGCTTATCTACAAGGAAATTACATGCACAGAGTGCGCAGGCTTCGAACCTCACTTAGGGCTGGCCAGAGGTATCTTTGTTCACGTCTGGGCCATGAACTGTCTTTTAAGGTGCAAAAATGTTTCTCTACTTGTTTCTGAACTCGTGTTATATCCAAAATCCTTCAACTCAGCTGTGAGCTCCTTGAAGATCAATAGATGACCTGATAGGACTATTTACATGGCAGCACACATAATGTCTGTTGGCCAAGGGGCCCTTTAGTTCCCTCTTCCTTACCTTCCTTACCTTCCTCGGCAACATTGTTAGATTTATTATTCTGACTTTCACTAATTTATTTTACTTAGAGGAAGCATTGTAATACATATTATGGGATGAATTGTGTCCCCGCCCCCCCAAAAGTCGTGTTAAAGTTCTAACCCCGAATGTGACCTTTGTTGGGAACGGGGTTGTGGTACAACTAGTTAAGTAAAGCTGAGGTCATACTGGAATAGGGTCAGTTCTTAGCCCAAACTGACTAGTGTTCTCATAAAGAGAGAAAGAGACACACCAGAAGTGGGGGCCCACGACCCCAGAGGCCTCTAGAGATGGAGGGCTGACTCTACAAGGCAAGGAACAGGAGTAGCCAACTGTCGGCAAACACCAGAAGCTATGAGAGACAAGGAGGGATTCTCTCCTCCAGGTTTCAGAGGGACCGTGGCCCTGCCAACACCTTGATTTTGGACTTCCAGCTTCCAGAACTGGGAGACAATGCCACCAGCTTGTGGTACTGGGTTGTGATAACCCAAGGAAACTAATACAGCATATTTTTATTTCAATTTTTTCTTGGGTTTGAAAAAAGGAAAGGGCCATGTAGTGAGACTAGTTGTCTCTGGTGGTTACCGGGAATGAGCAGAGACGTGGGTGATAGCTCTTCACAAGGCAGTGATCCACTCCCACTGCTGTCACTGTGGCAATGCCCTCTCTATCAACAGAGACCCATTAAAGTCAAAATAAGGGACGCCCTGGTGGCTCAGTGGTTGAGCATCTGCCTTCAACTCAGGGTGTGACCCCAGGGTTCTGGGATCAAGTCACCTGCCTCTCCCTCTGCCTTTGTCTCTGCTTCTCTCTGTGTATTTCTCATGGATGAATGAATTCATGAATAAGTAAATAAATAAATAAATAAATAAATAAATAAATAAATAAATAAAATCTTTTAAATAAATAAAGACAAAAATAAAAGCAAGCTGTTGTGCCACAAGTGGAATCTGAAGAATAGAGATGGGTACTAGTAGGGAGGGGTGTGGAGGGAGAAAGGAAGAAAATACCCTAAGAAAGCTACCACTACCACCATAAATAATAATAGCTACATTTCTCAGTGCAGCAGTTACGTCCCTGCACTGCACTGAACATTTAAATGCTGGTCCAACCTAAGCCATATATAAATGCTGTGATATGGGTATCATTGCCCCATTTTCCAGATGCGGACACTGAGGATATAAGACGTTCTGTGCTTTGCCCCCATCATACAGCTCGGATAGGGGGTGTATTCTAACCCAAATCTCTCCGACTCCAAAACCCCTACTGTTAGCTAGCGAGGCTCTGTGCTGGCAGCCCACTAACTGTAGGCTCTGGAAATGCACATTCCATTGCTTTTCTCAAAGGGGATAATCACTAAAAAAGAGGATTTGTCACATTAGCAGAGATTTATTGAGCACTTGTGATAATCCAGGAACTGTGCTGTATGCTATAAAAAATTCAAGAAAATATTTTACTATTCTTCTGATGTCAAAAATAACAGTAATAAAACACCTTCCCAGATATATGTGCTATCTACCTCACTGTGTCAGAGCATGGAATGATGGCATGTCTGTTGAACATGTTCCTTGGCCCCTTCCATCTCAACTTTCTTTTTCTTAATTTGGCTGGCAGGTTCCCTGTCCAAAGCCAATCTGCCCAAAAGTTCAATTGTAGGAGCAATACTTCACTGGTATATGGCAAATTTCTTTTACCTTCTTGTATATAATTGTTTTACATTTTTCACTAGCAAAATTAGAATTTTCTAACTTTGATGAATTGCCAATTCTCTCACTTGTTCACCATCAGATGCTTGTGATATAAGTGTGGAAGGAACATTATCACGATTTTATAAAAGACGAAATTAATTCTTAGAAAAGAATTCATTCCTTTTAAAGGAATATTCATCTACAGGAAGCTGAATTAGAGATCTAAATAAATCAGAGCTCCTCCAAAAGACAATTTCTGCTCTTCCCGTCTTGCTTTCTAATACCAACTCTTTTCCTTGAAATTTTTCTGCTTCATTTTTAAAGTCTGTGGGTATTTTTAAAGTCTGTGGGTCTAAGGAGCAATGCTGAGCAGTGCTGCTTAAAAAAAAAAGCAATCAAGTCAAAAGTCTTACACAAAAGGGACACATTTCAGAGAAGCTGCACATAAATATATTATAGATTGAACTACAAGCACTCAATAGTATTTTTGTTGTTGTTGTTTAGGAAAACATTTTTTCCTAGAACGTGTTCGATACAAAAGGAGAAAGACAGGTTTTTCCAGGTCTCTCTGTTTGCATGTGAGTTAGAGAAAATAGACAAGTCTGACAAACATCTGGGAAATGGTTGGGTAGCAGGTTTTTACCCCTTTCATGTATTGCCTGGAATTAACAACAGTGTCTGTCTTCTAATGTGATTGGCTACAAGGGTTCCAGTAATTTAAAATACAAATAGTGCTGAGAAAGCATGGTAAGGATTGGCGTGTTATAGTTCTGGAAACACTGAACCTTATGAATGATGTAGCGGTAAAAGGAAAGAAATATTGCCAGAAAATATTGATAGTGGATTGGATCTAAATTCACAGGAGAGGGATTGCCTGGCAGAAATATGTGGTCCCCTACCCTTTTACACTGCAGTTTAACTAGTGATTTTCTTTAAAAAGGAGAAAATGCTTTTGGCTTTTAATGCATGCCATCCCTTTTCACTATTAGCTAATGGTGAGATTCACAGATGTGGAAGCTCTATAGTTCAGAGCACGGCCTTTGTAGTCAGATAGATCTGGGGAAAATCTTAGCCCCTCTACTTGCCTTAAGTCTATTACTCTCTCTCTCTCTCTCTCTCTGTCTGTCTCTCTCTCTCTGTCTCAGCCTCATTCTTCTGATCTGTCAACTGGGTAAATATTAATACTTTGTACACACAATTATTGTGAGAAATAAATGAGACAATGCACGTCAAAGACCTGGCAGTGTGCCTAGCACTATGAAGATTGTTAGGGAATGGTGGTTTGCATTTATTTTTGACTTTGCATTTGCTCAACCTGGATATGCTTGTCTTGATGTTAGAAAACCCACAAATCTAAAACAGCACCTTGAATATCGCTGACAAAAATCACCTTGTTAGCAATTATATACCAATTACTAAAAATTCCACACATGATTACAACTGGTCTAAAGGCAGTAGGGCCATGTGGAATTGACAGGAATAAAATAATTCCTCTTCTATTTTTATGTTTAGCTTGTAAAATTATAAGGGAAGTCAATAATTCAAATTAGGATAATGGTAGGCTTTGAGTCCATAGCAAAACAAATTAAATTTGTCACCATTAAGAAAAACTCTAAGATACCAAAAACAAGATAGGAATTTTGGATGAGTCAAAACTAATCCAAATAATTTGAAGAAGAAAGTTATCAAATCTTCAGGTAGATTCCCTGGGAGGACTTGCAAAGGACAGGACTAGGAGGAAGGCTAAACTTTGGAATGTACCCTTTTATTTTCCTACTCTTTCCCTGTACTTTATCTGCTCCATCATTCCAGACCTAATCCAAAACTGGCTCTGAGCTGGATGAGGAACAAAGATTTAATTTAGGAATTCAAGAGAGATTTCAATTTTCAGGGTATCTCCATTTGAGTTTAGCTTTTTACATGCACAAATTTCTTAAAGCAGGAAGGTAAAACTTAGACATACCTAAGAAATACAGGATAAAATAATCCATGAGGGTTACTTTCCTCAGTCAAGAAAAAAATCCATCTTATTCAAATTAAAAGAAAAAATTCTTTATTCTCACTCAGGAATAATTCCATATTATTAACAATTATTATTAAAATAATTCCATATAAAAATTCTATGTAATAAAATAATTCCATATTATTTTTTAAAAGCTACAGTCTTTTTTTTTTAATTTGCTTTTTTTTTTTTAAGGAAAATGGAGATTCCAAAGAGGTTATGGCTGCTTTTATGATAATAAAACAACAGAATTGGCTCCACTGTTAGATTTCTTAGCTATAAGAATATCTTTAAGATAAGGATTAGAATGTATGTGCACAATTAGGTCATAAATATATCTAATAATTGCACTGAAAGGAGAGGGTGCTTGGAACCTAGGCTAACACTGCAGTTTATAAAGTAGCACTCCCTACTACATTAATAGGTTATGTTGCTTGATAAGATTACAGGAGTGCTAGCAACCCAAATTGTCAGATCTCTTGTTATTTTCTTTTTTCTTTCAGATGATTAAATTTTACCATGTCCAACAGTCCAATGATTCAGCATTTTCCAGGACGGAGGGGCTGGGCGCACTGAGCGCATTGCCCTTGCTCCACATAGAGACCTCCAGGAAAGGGAGAGGAGCCCACAGTAACGGGGGGGGGGGGAGCGGGTAAGGAGAAGGAGATAGAGCAGAGGTGGGGCACAGGTGAGCTGTGAAGGGCTCCCAACACGCGACACCTCCATGCCAGGGTTTCCACGGCAGAAATTCTGCACTTGCAGCCTGGGGCCGCCTTGATCCCCGGTTCTGTCAAAATCAGGTAAAAATTCGTGCAATCTCTGAAAGCTGGAGGAGGCTCCTTTGAGAAGAGTGAGAACTTAATATGCTTTCTCTCCCCACACTTTACACCTCCACTCCCTTTCCCCAGTGTAGGCACAAACACACACAAAGGCTCGCACCCACATGCCCGCACGCACACAGAACAAAAAAGAATATCTAGAAAAAAATCGAATAATGTAAAGGCAAGATAGACTAAACAGCAAGTAACTCGCAGTTTTAAACCATCCAACTATTTTAATGACTCAATAGGCACCAGGGACACATAATTTCCTACAGCAGCGAAGCCGAATACTGGAATAGTTTAACACTAGGTCTTACTTGACTTAGATGCTATTTGTCCACATGAAAGTATCACCAATGACACCTTTGTTGGCCAGTTTCAGCAAAGCCACCAAGCTCTTAATGAGCATTTATTATTTATTTGACCTTCAGAGGTCTCAGGGTGCGTGCACAGTTATAAAGTCATATGCATAAAACCATCTCTGCAATAAATTAAAATTAAACTAACCATGGCAGCGGTATTCTAGGAGCATAACTTTACTTACTTGGGTAGGCCAGGTGGAAGCGATGAGTTCTGCTCCATGTCCTGAAGGTCAAGAGAATTGGATTCTGTCAAACAAGGAAAGCCAGAAAACTGCAGAGTCTAGCAAGAATCACCGCCTCGCCCGTGGCCTGTCAGTAGCCGTGTCTAAGCAAGGGGCACCATCTTTCCTGTTTGGGAAGCATCAGATTCGAGTCTAAGCATATTAATGTGGGGCTGCAGGAGCTTTCCAGTGAAGGGCCTCCATCCCTGCCTGTTTACCTGCTCTATAAATACAGGACTACCTGCTCCAGGGGTATGCATCTCTACTCCACACACGAGACATTATCAGTGGAGCAGAGCAAAGATGATATTTTCACCATTTGAACATCCTGACAGTGAAGAGCATCAAATACACCTTCCCCCACTTAATAAGGGCTGAGTCCGTGAAAAGAGAAAATGCCTTCCAAGACAAAAGGAAAAGCGCAGAAATTAATTGAACGTGCTTCCTGTCGTGTATGCACCACTAAGTATGCAATTTAATACTGAAGCCAGGACCATATTACACATAGTTGGATGGCCAAGTGGTCAATGGCAAAATCAGCCTCTCTACTAAAAACAACTCCAAGCCTCCTCTTTCGATTCTCAGAGGCAGTTTGTGAGCCAACTTGCCCTACCTTACCTTGAGCTTACATTGTCTTCAGGTGAGGACAGACCAGAAGTGGTTGACTTGCTGAAACACGCAGAAATGCCCATTACAGTGCCAGACAAAGTCGTTAAAATGCACCATGTCCGACAGGTGATAGAAAAATAGCACACACTACTCCTGAAAACTGTCTTCCAAGTGTTGTGATTTTACTGGCCATACTCGTGTTTGACTGGTCAGTGAGCTTAAGAAGAGACCAGGGAGCCTTCCCTACCTCAGGTATTATTTTAAGCCGGTGCTCCAGAGGCACAGGGCTGTCCATCTGGGCTCCCAAGCCAGGGGAGCAATTGTGCCAATATGTTCAGATACTACAAGGTTTTTGTGTTTTGTTTGAGTGTGTTTTAATGCAAGTGTAGTGTCACCATGTAGAATGTATGCCCCCCCCCGCCCCCACTGTTCATGCTTCCTCTGCCGGCGAGTGGAGTAGGTCAATGACACAGGCCTGAACGTCTACGATGAATGGGAATATGGAGCTGAGTTATCCTGTACACTTACTTCCCTTTTCTCTCCCTCCCCTAACACTGTCTAAAACACCACACTTGCTTTTTAAATATATCCTCCCAATGATCAACTCATGGTCATTTAGTTCTCAAAAGCAAATGCAGACCAAGGCAGTCTGAAGGCAGAGCCTAGGAGAGAGCCCATTCGCGGACTTGGTATTTTTAGGATGAAAAACGTGTCATTATTGGCAGTCACGTAGCGTGATGCAATATGATGCATTAAGTTCTGGAATAACCCTTCACTGCCTCTTGTTTCTGTGAGTTGGCAAATTAACATATAAGCAAAGAGGAGTTAGAACACCACGTAAGAAGATATGTGCCTTAAGTTTTAAAAGCCAGCAGATCTGAAGCAGTAACAATAATTATAAAAAGTGGTTGCTCATCTTGAGGGTGCCAAAGGCCCACATTAATCCCTGAGGTCAGGCTATCCCACTACACACCCCTGCCAGGAAGGCCAGGAAGTCCAGGCTCCTCACACCCCCACCCCCCAACACCCCTCTGCAACTTTCCACATGACACTTTCCACAGAGACGCAAGCAAGACTGCGCTCTTTCTAACCTACGCAGCATCTACTGTCTCTATCTTTGCTTTGGAGCTTGATTATATTACTCTCAGCATTTCAGTATATCCTGACTTTCCATGTTTTTCTTTCATCGCAAGCGTGTAAGGCAAAGGGCACCCCGCACAGAGTGCTCCTCGGTTGAGAGCACATGATATCAGATCAAACAACACTGAATTCAAACTCTGGTCTTGCCATTGCTAGCAGTGTGACTCATAAAATGGGGACACGGACAGTGCTGACTTTGCTGGGTCATTCAGTGAGACAACGCATGCAAAGTACATAGTACCGGGCTAGAGCCCAGTTAGGATTAGAACAGTTGCAGTGGTGGCCATGATCTGAGGCACTGAAGGGATCTTTGTGACAATTATTGTAGACTGAGGCCTGCATCTCTTCCCAATTAGTATGGCATAGTTGTTCAGCCTTCTGGAGCCTCAGACTCTTCATCTATGACACAGTGGGACTAGATGGCCCTACTTTCTAAAACCTCCAATCTTGTCTTTGATTATATGTAAGCTCATTAAAGGCAAGACCTGTCTGCTATTCTCTTGCAATCACCCTAGCACCTAGTACCTCACATGTAACTCAGTAGATTTTATAAATAACCAAAACCAGGAGATCTTTACATATGCATATATACATGTGTATTTACATATGAATTAGCATGTGCAGGAAGTCTTCATCTGTGGAGCTTGAAGCAGAAATTTCCCCAAGGTGTGGTAAATCAGGAGCTGTTTCGGCCAGGAGACAACCTATAAAATCAACCCTTAGAAGTCTAGCTCAGATAAATGAACACGGTTTGAAGGGCATTACAATACTTCCTGCCTCTAGGAATGAGTAAGAAACCGCCCTGTGCTCCCTGACTGGGCTTCAGAAGCAACTTTCCCAGTGGAAAGACCTAGGAGCTAGCCAGGCTGGCCCTCGAGGCTCTGAGGACTCCGGTGCTATCCTAGCCTGATGGGTCTTGCTCACATTGTCTCTTCAGCTGTCTAATGATTTTGATACTTAGAAGGGCAATAGATTTTGGAATGATTCCTAGTGATTCTGGAGGCCCCCAAGAGGGTACCCTCTTGGAGAGTAATTCTTATAAGTTATCAATGTATTTTATTTTATTTTAATTAATATCTTTGTATTAATCTCAAAGTTCCTTTTCTTGACAAAACCATTTTTAAAGCAGTATGAAGAAGTCTGAAAAGAGCATATACAGTCATTTGTTAGCATACTCTTTGTGTTGTTGTTGCCAAGAATATTTGCCTGAAAACAGGCTCTGGGTTGCTTATGAGTGGGCTGCTCTTGCTGTTTCTATCTCTCTGCTTATGTATGTCATTGTTCTCTGTGATGTCACCGCCCTCCTACAGCAAGAGCACGAGCCCTCTGTGACGGAAGGAGTGGTGAGGTTGATGAACCCCTAAGAGATAAAGATTACAGGGGTCTCTGGTTGGTTCAGTTGGTTAAGCGGCTGCCTTCAGCTCAGGTCATGATCCCAGGGTTGAGCCCTGAGGTGGGCCCCTTGCTCAGCGGGGAGTCTGCTTCTCCCTACCCCCACCCCTCATTTGTGCTCTCTCTCTCTCTCTCAAATACATGAATAAGATCTTTAAAAAAGTATTTAAAAATCAAGATCATATTCCCATATTTAGCAATAAAAAAGGAAGACAAGTGTGATGACTGCTCCAGAAATGATTAATTTGAAATTTAACCAAAGTGAATTCAGCATTTTATACCCTTTGTCCCATTTGCCATATACACATCGTACTGTACTGTTTCTTCTTCTTCCACTTCTACGTGGAACAGCTCCACATCTTTAGAGAAAGTTGCTTTGTCTTTGCTCACTTTATATGACAAAAAAAGCCTTCCAAAAAAAAAGTGAATCCAAGATTTCTATACACGTAGCTGATTATATGCCAGTGGCAAAATATGTTATCAAATGCGGAAGACACAAACAACCAGACATGACTATTTGGTAAACTAACTTAGACATTAAGTATTGTGATTTCAATGGTGCGTAAGAATATTTGCCTGAGGGAACTGCCAATACATATGAAAAACCTAAATATGCAAAAATTAAAATGATTATTTGTGAAAGCAGAGAGTTTCTGTATCAGTGAATAAAACTAAATTAAAGTTTTGGCATCATAATTCAGAAGGCACTACTACCAATTGGACTACAAGTGACAAAAATTCAGATTTTTAGTTATTCATATTCTCCAGAATAGATGCTTCTAATGGGTTCCAATTACTTCCAATAGTTTAATTAAGTGCCATATTGAAACATTTTGTTTTCATTCATTTCAACATTCATTCCAGAAGCTTTATCTAGCATCATTCACTTCCACATTCATTCCAAGAGCATTTTTCTAGCATCCGCAGAGAATATAAATGAATTGAAAGTTATTTCTCTTGAGAAACTTGAAAGCAAGTGAAGACTTGGGGAAAAACAAATCACAAATATGCAAATGATGACTAGTAAACATCAGTAAGCATATGATTGTACGTGTTAACCATAACCAATATTTATGTATTGATTACAATATGCCAGGCGCCACGTTAGGAGCAGTGCAGTAATATGCCACGTTGTTTCATCCTCGTAACTCTAAGAAGTGTTACTAAGAGTTTCCCCAGTTTACAGGTACTAAGATGTTGAATGTGATGTTGAACGTCTTGCCCAAGGTTAACCCCATTGTCCAAATTCAAACCCAGGTCATCTGACCCAAACACTCTTACTCTTGAGCACTCTGCAGGGAAAATGGCTTAGCATTGGGAAAAGCCTGAGATTTGGGGTCAGAAGATGCCAAGTCTACTCTGTACCACTCACCAGTCTATGGGACGTAAGACAAATCACTTAACTCTCTTGAGTCTCAAGTTCTTTTTTAAATAAAATAATGTAGATGAGAAGATTTTGTAAGCTTTACAACACTCTGCAAACATCAGCTGCTAATATTTTCATTCCAACCTGCAAATATGTAGTGAAGGAATACTTTGTACTCTATTACACTAGTAAAAAAAAAAAAAAAAAAAGATGTTTCATTTCGGAAATCACAAGAAATTACTAGATACAAGTTGATGGAGAAGTGTCAGAGTTCATTTACTGCCTGGAAGGGTATAGCCAGCCGAGCCTTATCATCTATATGGAAATATACTCAGTATTTACAATGAAATTATAGTACATACATTTATGCTATTCTAATCACTCACACTGACCCACCAATAGAGAGACATTAAAATAACAAGAATTTGTTATTACAGCAGTTAGAAAGATATTGGTAATGGTTATGTCAATATGTAGATAATGTCAAAACAGCTAAATGGGACGGCAGGAGGCTTAAGAGAAAAAAACAAATGCTTTCCCCTCTCCAGATTTGCAGTTTTCTAGCGTTTCATAAGTAGTCTGACACATAAAAAGCTCATTGCTCAGGCTGTATGAATGATTTGTGCATATTTAAATGTTTTATTATTTTTGTTATTGTTGTTATGCTTTCCTGAGGGAACTCTTAGTGGGAAAAAGACAATTAATGTGTCAAACCAGACAGTAAATTGATATGTGATGTCAGTTTCATTGAAATCATCCTCTATTCGTATAGTTTTAATCTCATTTATTTTTATTCCTGTCACAATAATACTTCTAAAATATTAATCAGTGCTGTTTTACTTTAGGCATATTTAAATTTTTCCTAAACTTAAGAAGTTAACATTAATTCAATAATTAATATCATTTTTATTCTCCAATCTAATTAGTTCCCTAAAAGAAGAGCTGTATTGTTTCAATATGAAACTCAACCTATTACCCCAGTGAATGTATTTTTCTAAAAATATTGTTGAAAATTTTTTAAAGAAAGATAATGAATTTAAGAAATAATTCCATTTGAACATAATCACCATTTGGATTCCCTGGTCTCAGATTAGCCATTGGTAGTTTATCAGCTGAGAACGTACTCATATTAAATAGAGGTGAACTTAAAATAGGGATTTTTTTTTCCTACTCTATGTGTTCAGATATGAGTGCTTCATAAAGCTGAAAAAAACAACGCCATAGATTTAAATGGGTATATAAAATAAAAATGAGAAAAAACTTAGAAAAGAACACAGTGAACAATATAAGATCTTGATGTTTTGGTTTTTTTGTAAGTATGTGCCAGTTTCTCGGTGTCATCGGTCACATATGGAACTTCACATCCGGATGAGTTTCACTAATAAGAAGAAATTACTTTTTCATATTATGTCACCCTCACAGAGGTTTGTGGGGGGAGGCCCTTCGTTTCATTTTGTCCCCCTCACTCAACCAGCACAAAACTGGCTCATTGGCAGAAGAAAAGAGGAAGAATCCGGCCGACAGAAATGACCAAAACATTTTCTGAAAAAGAGCTGGCTGGGAACCTAGTGTCAAATCTCCGAGCCTCAGATTGTTGAGCTTAGTAGAGGTAGTAGTTTTATGCTTTCTATTATTTAAGATCTATGATCCAAGTTGTGCAATGATATCATTCTCATCCATGTTAATATACTGAGTAAATTATATTAAACACAAAAACTGTAAAATTACTCTCAGATTGCTTCTCTTTATTTTTCATGTATTGCTTTTTAAACTTGATTTGAGCAGAAGTCAAATGGAACAATGTCAGGAAGCTGGGCACAGAAGGCCAAAACCAATATGAAGCAAAGGGCTGAGCAAATATATGGTCATCTGGCATTGACCTGCATAGGAGGCTGTTCTGAATAATTTACACCCAGAATTTCACTTTGGGACCCAAGTGGACTGGATCAGCTGTCTAGAATGCCTAAAAATCACCAGGAAATTTCTCAGCTCTCCTCTTTTCTTGGGCAGCATAAATGTGGCTTACAACCTGCTCTGCTGCTAGTCTGCCCAGTGAAGATTTCATGAAGATCTAGCCCTTTCCAATCTAGGAAAAACTGTTTTTGCCAAAATAGAGCTCATCATTAACCTCTCATCAGCAACTCAGTGGCAAGGAACTCTGATGTCCAGATTTAATCTTGACATTCCCTTCCTCAGAACCGCAATCAGCAATAAGAAAGTTAGCCAGGCTATTGACAGGTCAAAGAAAAAAAGCCCTCATAACCAATACTTGAACGCTACTGTACAATTCACAGAGCACTTTCTTAAGCAGTGTCACATTTCATTTGCACGATGACTCTGTGAGGTACGTATACAAATACCTAACACTCTATAATTTGTTATCTGAATTCACATCTTCTAAATGATAAAACTTGGGTTTAGAGAGGTTAAGTAAATTGTCTGT
This sequence comes from Vulpes lagopus, assembly GCF_018345385.1. Taxonomy (NCBI): domain Eukaryota; kingdom Metazoa; phylum Chordata; class Mammalia; order Carnivora; family Canidae; genus Vulpes; species Vulpes lagopus. The sequence continues at coordinate 88,414,794 of NC_054834.1, read as the reverse complement.
GGTCAAACAAGGCCCATGGTGTTTCTCCTGCGTCTTGTCACCTGAGACATGGCCCTAGGTGTTTCTTAGAACAAATTTCCAGTAATTAAATACGACATCCTGATGATGTTAGAAAGACTAAGAGAGAGAGGTACAGGATCCGTACCTGCCCTTCTCATAATATCCCTACCTTCAACATATTAGAGGACTGTCTCTTCTGTGACAAGCCCCTGAGTGGGCTAACGTTCTCTCCAAGTGTGTTTCAAGCTCAAAAGCTGCATTTAAAATGTCATAGATTTCTGGACACTAATACTCAAAAATGATACACAGCCGAGGTTTCTGGCATTCTTTATGCCCATCTGCTAGCATGGCATGGTGCCCATTCACAAGGTAATAAGACAATTTTAGGAGGACACAGATGCCAAGCATATCAAGGCTTAGAGTGAGAACCTGCAAAATGAAGCAAGCAGTTTTTCTTTTCCTACGATGAGCAGATCCTCCTGAGTCAGAAGCACCAAATCTTCCCTCCCCATTTATTCCATCAGGTGAGATCACATTAGTCAACACAGAGTAGCACACACAGAGGGGACTGCTGTTACTAGTTCAGAACCTTGACTCATTTCTGTTCGTAGGTTACAAAGAAGAATCAAGGTGCAGAGCTAGAGAATAAAAGCCTGGCACCCTCACCTTGGCTCAAAGACAGGCATCTGCCATGGAGAGAATGAGTATTGGACGGAAATTTCCAAATGTATTTTCCGATGTCAAGAAGCTTCAAGCCTGTTTACTTATGACCAATCAAATCTCAGATAGCATGTGGCTTAGCTCAGCAAGAAGGTTCAAGAGTTGGGATGGGGTTGTGTTTTCTATAGATGTAGATATGGTACCTCGATTGGCTCCTCTGCCTGAGAATATGATGATAAGGAAGAGATGGTAAACACAAGTTTCCTTCTGAATTCTAGCAAGCATCCTTTGACTAGAGCTGTTTACAGCTGTTGGAACTTCACTGAAGCCACATGATTTAGTCCCTTTTCCTTCTCAATATGCTTTTCATGTGTATATTTGAGATGAAGAGTTGTTTAAAGAGCAAGAAGAATGGGGGGGGGGAAGCAAAACAGCAGAAGAAACTAGAAGGAAAGCAGAAGAGAGGCAAAATTTTAACAATATGTATCTGTTAATAACTACAATGTTAATCCTTATAGACAATTCCATAGTGATAGTTCTAAAGGAAAAAATCATTTGGATAATACAAAGAAATGGCAATTCGCTTAAATTTCCTATAGTTCCTGAAAATGACATAGCTCTTTTTCTCTCCTTTCTCTCTTTATACACATAAAATACATACTGTGGAAAACCATATGGATACACACATGTATGTAAAATATGTATATATTTTAATGTGAAAATATGTATATGTACATTCACAGGTACATATGCATACAGAAATGTTTTTAATTACTTACACGTAGGCATGTGTATACACACAGGCACACGCACACACACCTCATTAGAGGTCAGATCCCACATCGTAGTGGAGTCATCCTGAATGGCAGTTAGTAGGCAGCGCTTGTATATAAAATATTTTCTCTTTTATCAGCTTAAAAAGAAGGAAATCAAATGTGAGCTGTTTCACAATAAAGTATTATAAGAACATTTATAGATGGAAGCATGTGCAAGTGCATGCGTTTAATAGGATTAGGGTGTTTAATAGAATGTGAACCTCATGGTAAACTGAATCTAGCTACATTTCTGAACAATTTATTTACGGGTTTAACGTTTTTTCAACAGATATTTATTGAACACCTATAGTATTCAAAAATAATTTCTAATCATCAAAGAATAATAACTCTAATTATACCAATACAAACTTGCTTTTATTTAAAATAATTTTATTTTTACTCATTTGTTCAAGAGATTTCAATGAGTTTTTGCTGTGTATTAGAAATTATTTGGGGCTCTGATGACATAATAAAAATCATTTCGATCCTTAAAGTGTTTGAAATGTGAGGTAAGATAGGGACTATAAAACATACTAACATAGTGTGTTTAGTGGCAATGGGCAGAGTACAAAATGCAAAAGGTAATAATACTCCTTTAGATTTGGTAGTTTGGGAAAACTTCTAAGCTGGTTCTCTGTGGAACTACTGATATTTAGCCCAAAATATGTGTGCATATGTGTGTGTAGGAAAGAACAGGATTACCTCTGAGAATACTAAAGTTCATCACATAGGTGATCTCCACCAGCTCTGGAATCCATGTTTAGCTGAGTATGAAGGCAGATAAAAGGATGTGGGTAGCAGATGAGAAAATGTAGGGTTTTTTTAAAAAAAGATTTTATTTATTTATTCATGAGAGACTCAAAGAGAGAGAGAGAGAGAAGCGGAGACATAGGCAGAGGGAGAAGCAGGTTCCCTGCAGGGAGCTGAATGTGGGACTCGATTCCAGGACCCCGGATCACGCCCTGAGCTGAAGGCAGACGCTCAACCACTGAGCCACCCGGGCGTCCCCAGAAAATGTAGTTTTAAAGCCAGTTGTGAAATGCCATGATGAAAGATACAGTGTTGGGACCAGTATGTCTCCTCATAGTGGTCCCAATGTATTTTATAGCTCTGGACAATAATATCGGTATTTATCAAATGAAGGACAAAAAGATCTCTAGAGGATATTAAGTGAAAAACCACCAAGACAAGAAAGAACCCCATTAAGAAGCAAAGCGTTTACCTATAAAATCCTGTACCTAAGGATTGCTGAGTATAAGAATGTGGAAGATCCTTCTTTACTTAAAGTGGGGAAAGAGGTGTCATTAAGTTTCAAGACGAGGGTCCATATTTGTGTTATCTGCTAACAGATAATAGATATTCTCTCTCTCTCTCTCTCTCTCTCTCTCTCTCTCTCTCCTACATATCTCCCAACCAATGTATATGGAAAAGAAGAAAAAAAGAAAGAAGGGGTAGGTGGGAGGAAAGAAGGAAAGATAGACCAATCAAGTATAAATGGATTCAAGCTCCTTGGAAATTTAGAAATGTGATTCTCACTTAAGAATGGGAGCCATTTAGACCTATGCTACAGGGAAGAAGTATTTGAATTTAAGTATGTTAAAGGATCATCACAGGGGCATGTTTTAAGTGGATTCCATGGTTCTCCTCCAAATAATTCCGATTCAGTTGGTCTGGAATAGGGTCCAAAAATTTATCCTAAATAGATCTAACATAGGGAGCTGAGACCACACTTTGAGAAATGTTGCCTTAAGAAATTCTAAATACCCCTTCCTGCCTTATGGTTTATCTACAGGCAGAGCTTTAGTTCTAGAGTTCCACACTTGTTTTGGTGGAGAAGGAGAAGTGCCCACTTTTCCAAAGCACATTAAAGTTATCAGAGATCTTGGAAACATGCTTTGAATTTGTAAATGTATATTATAATGTATTATATATACATATATAATTCTGCTTCAATTTTTAACCTCAGACCTGAATAAATTCCACATTGCATATCTTTATTTTCTGAATAGGATGACTTTGATTTAAGAGAAAAAGCCAGTTATAAGGAGAAAAAAAAAAAAAAAGAAGAAGAGAAGGAGCAGAGGAAATAGGAAAGCTGTCTATAGAAGGAGCTGAAGTCATTTTCAACATGGATCATTTTTCTCCTAGTCAAAGAAACGAGTGAAAACTGGACTATTGAAAAATTCACATATTTTGAATCATGAACATTTCTCAAACAAATGAAGGAAAATGAACATAAAAATAGAAACTCATCTGATCTGATTGTCCTCTCACCCCCATCCATGTAATAAGGGATTGACATTTGAAAAAAAAAAAATAGTCAAGCTCTATCAGTTTAACCCAACAATAAACAAGAAGAACTCTGCAGCCCAGTGTTTCAGCTCTGCTTTACAGCATGAGTAACTTCAAATCTAATTAGGATGGGAAATTTTGCCTGAACAAGTCTGAAAAGTATTGAGCAATTTTCTAGCAGTCATGACACTGATTCTGGGTACGTACATACGAGACGGAAGTTCAGCAAGGCACAAGGGCATAAAACACCACTGAAAGTGAGAGGGGCAAGAGCAAGTAATGAAAAGTGCAAGGACTTTGCAACAAAATAGAACTGGGAATAAGTTCTATCTGGTTCTGCCGTGCGCTAGATTTGTGCCCTTGGTGCAAATTACTTATCCTCTTTGAGACTTTGTTTTCTTACCTGAAACTGGAGATGAGAATAACTTTCCCCCCCAAATTACGTGAACTAAGGTAGGCAAAAAGCCTAGCTCAGTGGATGACCCATAACAAATGCATATTTGCTCATCTGCAGAGATTACTTTTAGAATGTTGGAGACTCGAACACAAGAATAACAAATGGAGAAAACATAATGGGGATGACTGTTGTCATGTTCAGTGCTGCTTTGCAACTAAAATATCATCCGATGACTGGTTCCAAATGCTATGCTGGCAAACTGTGTGGGAACAATTAATAATTGACTATTTTCTGAGAGGACAGAGATGGTTTCTCTCTGATGATTTCTTCCACTCTAGCATGTGCACATGCTGGGTTAACAGGACCCTGTTTTGAGACATCATCGGATGCTTCTTCCCCTTGCCGCCTCCCCGGTTGTATCTACTACCCTGATTGCACCATTCGTCATGTTCCGGGTGAGAGTTAAGGGGGTTATGGAAGAGTTAATGAAGAAAAGAGTCAGCTTTGAGTTCCAATCACAGAGACAAATAATCTTGAAAAGCAAGCAAGATGGGGACACCTGGGTGGCTCAGTGGTTGAGCATCTGCCTTTGGCTCAGGTCGTGATCCCCAGGTCCTGGGATCAAGTCCCACATTGGGCTCCCCTGGGGATCCTGCTTCTCCCTCTGCCTCTATGTCTCTCATGAATGAGTAAATAAAATCTTAAAAAAAAAATCAAGCAAGAAAAGACAAAGGATCTTGAGAGAGTACTTTTCTGAAAATTATAAATAAAAAACATAAAGGGTATAGAAGAAGAAGGTTTATGCCAAAATCACTGAGTTGAAAAGGATCCCAGGTAAACGAAAAGATTATTTTTCCAGTGGAGAGAAAGATGAAAAGGAAAACCTCTGTCTGAATTAAAAGAAGAAGAGATGGAAGCAGGCAGTGGGCAAAAGGGAAGAGCTTTAGGCAAAAAGGGAGTGCAGAAGGATAGAGCTTAGCTCTTTTATAGGCTTCTGCCCCCTTCGCAGCCTCTGGTCTCACAAAAGCCTCATTGTGGTGCTACTCATGGTGGCTGGCCCTGTGCAATCTGAGTGATGAGAGAGTAAGACACTCACAGGATAGGTTTGAGGACAGACTCTCAGAGGGCAGACACCAGACATGGTATGGGAAAACATCTGAAAGATCATGGAGCCTCCAAGAGAGATGCAGAAAGGCTGAGAGGATTTCAGTAGACAAGAGGAGACTTGTATTGACAGGACACCTGACCAGATGTAACCTGCACCATACAAGCTGAGGACTACATGGTATGATCATAGACACCTACCGCGGAGATATCCGAGAAAAGGGTTGAAGCACCAAGGCTGAGTAGGATGAATTAAACCCCAGTGAAGACAGGGTGTGCCAGAAACAGGCCCCAGAATGCCCCCCACACGAAGGGAAAGATGAAGAAAAGAAGATTTGTGAATTAACTGAGTGTATCTCCAAGACAGATTGGGAGAAATTGAAAAAAACTGAGCTTACTTTGAACTAGCAAGGTGACCAATTGCACAGAAATCACAGAAAAAGTGCCATTGGTTTTTCATAGAATTTGTGCCTATATTTTGTTGTTCTGCAATACCATATCCACGGTGACCCACAACCAACACCAAACTTGTGGAACATTATTACCATAAAAGTAGATTGAATGCATGTTTAATTGTGGTCGCAGATTAAATTCCAAGAATACTGCAGGAAAAAAAAAATGGAAGGCAAAGAAGGAAAAAAGGAGAAAACCTGCCATTGTTGGAGCAGCAGCGGCACAAATAGCCTGCATTACAGTGTCTGGCGTGAGCAGGACGCTCGATTGTTTAACTTTAGAAGGTATATTTATAATAATTTAGAGAGTAGTTTCTTTAAAAATGATTTTATCTATTCATCCATGAGAGACACAGGCAGAGAGGCAGAGGGAGAAGTAGGCTCCCCATGGGGGGCCCGATGCGGGACCCGATCCCAGGACCCCGGGATCACAACCTGAGCTGAAGGCAGATGCTCAACCACTGAACCACGCAGGCGTCCCTGGCTTTTATTTTTAAAACTATTTGTAGGTGGCTATTTCTTAGAGTTGAAGTCATGCTCCTACACATTTTAAATGATTCAGTATTTATGCTCTGTCTTCCCTTCCCTCCTGCCCCCTTCTTCCTCTCCTCCTCCCTCCTCTTCTTTCTGGGTGGTAATGATTAATAATGATCATATAGAAAATTATTTCAAGGGAAAGCTGTCATTATTTTTCTCACTGTTTGTCAATACAATGAAATGACATCTTAAAGTTTGAGTTCACTATCTGTACTTTGTCTTTGCGGGCGAAAGTTGTCTTTATTTAAAATCTCCAGATTCCTGGGACGCCTGGGTAGCTCAGGGGTTTAGTGCTTGCCTTTGGCCTAGGGCGTGATCCTAGAGTCCCGGGATCAAGTCCCACATTAGGCTCCCTGCGTGGAGCCTGCTTCTCTCTCTGCCTCTCTCCCTCTCTCTCTCTCTCTCTCTCTCTCTCTCTCTCTCTCTCTCTCGCTGTCATGAATAAATAAAACCTTAAAAAAAATTAAAAAAATAAAATCTCCAGATTCCATAACAGAACTAAGTAATGGTCCAATATTTTGCTTCTTAATTGATGCGGCAGCATCTATTCCAAGTCATTTCTGTGGCATTTTTTAATCCACTCTTATCATCAGGTTTTAAAAATAATAAATTGTACTGTCAGGGAGTACCTTAATTTTACCCCTTTTGCCGTTTCCCATCTCTGTGGACCACTCATTGAATTATTCAACAAGTATTTATTGAGCGTCTATCATGTGCCAGAACAAAAGTTTTATTAGTTTAAATTTTTTTTAAAGTTGACATTTCACTAATTTTACTAGTGTACTTAGCTAATTAGCATCTCTATTATCTGCTTAGAAGAGAATCCTGCTTGGAAAGAATTTAAATGTTTTGATTAATGTTCAGAATACTAGTTTCCACATCCCAGGCTCCTGATCAATTCTGAAATGATGACCTCATACCTGTGCTATGAGCCTTTGAAACTTAGGAAAAGTAGATTCTAAAAATAAGGATATAAATTAGATCATAAGAAACTGACTCATAGCCATATAGCTGGGCTAGAGAGTATGACAAGTAAAATAGATTATTTGTTGTGCATGTACAGGTTGTAATGTGCAAACACTTCGGTTGTGCTGTGCAACAACCTCAGGGGCCACCATTCAAAGCAACTGTGGTAAAGATGGGATTTCTGGCGTTATTCAGAACGCTGGCCCTATATGACCATTTTATACACGCTGCCACCACCACCACCTCTGCTCCTTCTTTCTTGATGAGAGAACTTCAATTTTTTTTGTGTGCTTATCAACAGGGGACCCCTTTCTCAGCACAGGGACTGATTTATGGTTGATCTCAGCCAGTCCCGTGGGCTCCTTTTCCTGCTCTTCATGGTTTAAACCCGGAAATGGGACCTAATAGTGGTAAGAGGAAATCCCCTGATGGCTTCTGGGAAAGTGTGTTCCCTAGAAACGAAGAGACATGGAGAACAACACTCCTCTTCTACTGCATGTGGTCTGGTCTCTAGTGATGTCTGAAGCTATTGCACATGTAACGTGGAGGAAATGGCACTAAAATGTTCAAGACAGTAGAGTAGAAACTGAGAAGGGCCCTACTCACAGATTGCTAATGAGGGCTAATAAATTCCTTAGCACTTATGCTGCTGTCTGTTGTTCCTTCTTTTGTTTGCAGCCAAAAGCATCCTTATTGACAGGCATGAATTTGGCTACTCCATTCATCAGTCTGGAAATGGTGGGATGGAGAGGCTCTGTAACTTCTTGAAGTTAGTGAGCAGGAAGTGTGAACACACACACACAAACAAGCAAACAAACAAAAACAGCTTTCTGGTATTCCCAGCTGTGTCCCTCTGGGACTGCAAGTCAGTGGCTGAATTTACCAAGGACGTCGGAAACGTTCGGTGTTTACCAGTGAACTGTGGAAGGGTGGAAAGCCTGGAGAACAGGCATGAGCTCGATTGTTTTTAATAAGTAAATTGGCTCCAATACTGGACCAGGATGCAGTCTGGTCTCCTGAGCAATATTCGATCCACGTAGTACCCCTACATCCCCTGAAGGGTTCATTCTTTCCACTCTTCCATCCCTTGCAGCCTGGTCTACTCACTTCTGCTGCTCTTCACCCTCTTTTCACCACAGAGAGTTGAAACTTGGATCATCTCCTGGGTATCAGACTTCCCTGGAAAACACAAGATAATATTTATACTCATTAAGGACAACTATTAAACTCCAGCCCAGATTTCTCCTATGCAGTGCAAAGCAAACTCGTTATTTTTGAGAACTGATAATAACAACAATGGCAACCGCACGGGAAGGGGCATTTGAGGTAGCAGACACATTCTACTTAAAGATGCCTTCGTCTGATTATCCATAGACCTGTGCTAAAGAGAAAGAGTGACTAAGATTGCAGTCTATTTCTTGGCTTTATATGTTTTGGGAGTTGGTCTTCACATCCCTTGCCCCCTCATAGGAAAGAGTACCAAAAAGGGGGGGCTTTTGAGTTAGAATGTTCTAGTCAACCAGCACACCAGGTCACTTGATAATGGCTGGCCTGGCAGGGGTCCAATGCAGGGGATACTTCAGAGACACTCTGTATGTCTTCACTCCAGTGATGACTGTAAGGTATGGTGGAGCATTTATGTATCAGCACAAAAAAAAAAAAAAAAAAAAAAGGAGAAGAAAAGTGTGAAAAAAGGACAGGAAGGTAGATGAAAATTACTATCTGGGAAAAAAAACACAGTATTTAGGATTCTCAGAAGAAGAATTTTATTTTTCTTCTTTTGAATGTAAAAAATGCACATGGCTTGTGGCCTTAAGGAGAGAAGCACAGGAACAAGGCTGCTTTTGTACTCTATTAAGGTTGAGATTAAAGTCCCTACTGATAAACTGAACATTCTTTAAAAGTGACCAGAAGCAAACAGTGTCTGTTTGCTGCTACTTTATTACAAAGACACCACTGAGAATAGCTAAGAATATACTATTTGATCTTTAACAGGTTGACCAAATGATTGCAGTTGGCTCCAGTGCATGAGATGCTTTCTGCAAATTATTGTTTCTGGTTATAAACCTTTATAATATCTCAGAATGAATTATGTATGTATTTCATGTTTTCTTTTCTGTTATCAGCCTTGATGTTCTCATTTCAAGTTTCACCCTAGCCTCCTAATAATGCAATATTGAGGCCATTCAGACACTAATTATGCCTCCGTGGCTTTTTTGAAATGACTAAATCAGCATCAGTTCTATAATTATCATTAGCAAGTTTGTATCAGTAGCTCACATCACTTGAAAAGCTCAACTTAAATGATTTGTGAATGTACTCATCTAATACATTGAATACTCTCTATAGATACACACAGGTGCTTGCATATTGCTTTATGTAAAATAGAAAGTGTGTACATGTATATTGCATGAAATATATTTTCAATGCAATATTAAAACATTATTTCCATAGCTTGAAATATTAAGCTACACAGAGACACCCAAGATACCTGTGCTTTAAAAGCTCAGTTGGGGTGAGCAGTGTAAGGAAATAGAAAACTATTACTCATACTTAAGGCGAGATCTGATGTCTTCCTCATTTTCAGGATGTTCAAATAGGAATCTGGCAAAGATGATTGACAGGAAGAAGTATCCAAATGCAATTCCTCTGTATTTTCATTGTTTCTGTTCTTGAATTATTGATATTGCCAGTAGTCATTTGCCATGAAAACAAATCAAGTTATGTATGGTAAGCACTTCCCTGAATGCAACACTTTTATATTTTAAAAAATGTTTACAGTATGCCAATTTTCTAATTTAACAAAATGGCAAACCGGTGGGGAAAATAACTACAGCAAAATAAAAGCATGGTGCAAATGAAAATCTTAATTCTGTAACTAAACACACGAATGCTGTGTGTGGAAGCATATTACAGGAAAAAAAAAATCCCACCAGCTACTGAGAGAAGCTATGAAGATTTCTTTGTGGCACTTAGAAGGGAAAGACTCACCTTAAACAGGAAAACCTGATAAGAATTTCTGAATTTAGGCCTCTTTAGGAATAGTGGGACATACATCAAAAGCTAAGCCATTGTACTTCCCAGTGACAATCTTTTTTTTTTTTTTTTCCCACACCGCCTAATACTAGATCCTTGTTTTGTACAAAAAAACTTGTGCCAGGCTGTAGTATTTTATGACCTACATTATTACCCTCTGGGTAGTGAAATGATGGTGCCAAACTAATTATTGCTTTGTCTAATTTTAAATCCAGGTCTATGGAGATTAACAGCTTGCACATTAATTCAAAGCACCAACAGCCCACCTAACCTAATGCCGTTTTAAATGAATTAAAAATCCTGTTTAGGAAACTTTAATATACTTTAAATGAAGAAAATGTGTGTCTATATATTTCACTCAGTATATAAAACCCAAATTCACTTTGCTTATTTTGCTTGCTCAAACATACTCCAGGGAGGAACTTCTCTTATCTTCAGGCATTCCTTCTCTTAAAAATGAAATACCTGCTAAGCTAAAAGCCCAGTCTGAGTGGAACTAATTGTAAAGTGGTGGTGGTGGTGGTGGTGGTGGTGGTGTTGGTGTTGAGAGGGAGGCCAAATAATGAGAAGAAAGACTATGTTCTGACTGAGGGGGAAAAAAAAAAACCCACTCGATTCCAATGTATTGTCCCTTTTTATATCTTTGACATTAAATGAATGCCTTTAAACACACTGACATTTTGTAATATTACAAAATGAACGTGCAGTATCGAGCAATCAATACAAATAACCCATCTATAAAGAAGGCAAGGAAGCATATCACCAAACTCTACAAGAAGGATTGACAGTTTGAGGGACCAGAAAATGATAGACCGTTGCAATCACTCCCCAGCCGGTCTCCCCGTTTCCAGTTCTATTAGCTATATCTTCTCAAAGCAGGTCTCAGACCGCACAAATCTCTTGCTTAAAAACCTTCCAGAGCTTCCTGTTACCTGCCTACTGAAGTGCCAAGGTCCGGCCCAGGGACCAAGCTCCTCCAGGCGCATTCCCAGCTGTTTGCTGCCTGCTTCCCTCCCAGTGCCCGGGTGAAGCAAAGGCTCAGGCCCACTTGGGCGCGAGCTCTCTCCTGCTGAGGCCCTCCTGATTTCCGTCCTCACGGCCTGTGTGCGTGCCCACTTCCTCTACACCTCAGCTCCTTAATTTCCTCCACAAAACCAAAGTGGGAAGTTACCACCCAGATCGCCTGCCCTCAGGGAACTTTACAGTCTCACTGAGGGGCCAAACAGAGAGAGGCTTAAGGTGAAGAGAGAATGAGACAGAGACAGAGAGAGACAGAGAAAGACAGAGTCTGAGGAGAGCCCAGGGCAAGAGATGAAGTGTCCTCCTCAACCCCAGAAGGTTGGGAAGTCTTCTTGGAGGAGGTAAGTGCTGGGAGTCCGAAGGGAGGGGAAGCCAGGGGACACCACGAAAAAGCAAGGCACAGAGGGGACCCACAACATGGCACATGCAGACCGCAGACTACAAGTGGTTTGTTGTATGGGAGTCTAAAGATCGAGACTAGGAAGACCAGGAAAACGGTCCTCAGCTTCATGAAAGGACCCGTATCTTCTTCTAGACAGACCCCTTTATGAGTCACTTATTCACTTTGAACTATATTCATCCGGCTTTATCCATAAAACGTTAATGTCAGTTTCCTTTAAGTCTTCTGCAGTTTTAGGGCAATACTTTTGACCACAGTAAGGACCATGGTCTTTTCTAAATGAAGTTGAGAATCATACAGAATCAAGCAGAGGCTGCAGCAAACAGAGGAACACTACCACTAGTTCAAGAGTGGATCAGAGTGTGCAATCCTCAGGTTCTTAGAAGAAAATGCTTTTGCATAACCAAGAAAACCCCTCCAGGGACCTCTCAGGGGATTTTCCAGTTGTCTCTCCATTGTAGGGTTAGGTCACTGAAGAGATATATGGACCACTCTAATACCCTTTGACAGTACCTGTATTCAAGTGTAATTCTAACAAATTGAGTAATTTTACTAAAATGAGGTCAAGGTCTTCACTAACTTTTCTTGAGGGGCTGGGGAGGAAGGGGCATAAAAATTTTTCAGTACGCACTTTAGGTACAAACGAAGATCCTTAAAATAAGCTGCAGTTTTATGCAAACAGAGTATTTTACCAGTAATTTGCATTATTGTAAGAGCTACTTTAGACTTTGCGAGCAATACGAAGAAAACATGCAGGCCTAAAACACAGCTATAAGTCCTGCAATATTTTGGAAACTCGACAGTGTGGAAGAAGATATTACCAGTTTAATGTTTCATTCGAATAACTGAGTTTGAAACTAAACAGCAGAATGTCTGAGTTAAATTGAGTTGGGTTTAGCATTTCATGAAAAACTCAACATGATAGCCCCCCAAACCTGTTTTTGTCTTTAAAAAATCTTGTCACTGTCTTCTTATCTTTTCAATGCTCTGTCCACCCTCATCTTTTCCTTCTCTTTTCTTCTCCCATCACGTGAGTATATACATCTCTATGTCTGACCTGAGCCAAAATTACCCTTGGTCCAGACAGGTAAGAATATGGTCATCTGCACAATCGCATTCAGCATCACCTTGCTTATTTCCTTACACTTCTCCTTGATTGTTGTTGCTTATATGTGTCCTGAGAATAAAAACACAAAAATAGAAGAATCTGTCCTCCCGGAATTAGCTTGAGAGGAACACGCATACACACGCATGAGCACACACACACGCACACGCACACACTCCTCCTGAAAGAAAAAAAAAAAAACCCAATAGTGATGCATATTTTTCTTTGGTTTTCTTACAAACCCAAGCCAGGATACACTGTGTATTAGAAATTCATTATATTTGTCCTTTCTACATTAGAAAGAAATTAAAATTTAAAAAAAAAAAAAGCAATGGGCTTACTGCAGTGGGAGAAAAATCAGTCTGATCAGCTTTTCACTGAATTAACCGTTTTCTTGATTAGCCGGCCCACTTTCTTTAAAGACTCAATTTCTTACCTTCATGGGGTCACAAGAAAAGTTTCATAAAGTACATTGTAGAGATGGATGTCAGTTACAACCAGAGACATTGCTTTTGAATTAAAGTTTTAAAAATAAATGTGGATAGAATATGATGACTATTCAAATGTCAACCATACCGCATCATTGAAGATAGTTTTAGTAAAACAACTAAAACCATTAATGTTGCGCTAATTTTACAAAGAATACATCTTTTTGGAAGGCAAAGTCACGTTTCATCTTCTTTTGCAAAAAAAGTAATTGGAGAAAAGCAACCTGTATCCATACCTTTAAAAAAAAGCTGGAAATAGTGAGGTCACAAACGCCATAGTGGATCTTATTAGTCATGCAAATCCCATAATATATATTCTATTATGTAAACATCTTTTCTCGAATATATGTAATTTTGGACAATTTTGAAATGCTGTGTAAATACACGCAGCGCTCTTTTGAATAGTTTGCTTTTCTTTGATTTCAAAGTTAATTATATTCATTTATATGTTGAGTGACAAATGTCATAATCTGTATTTCAAATGAATATACAGAGGAGTTGGAAAAATTACTACTTATCTGTTAATAAACTCCTGCGAACCACACTTTTTCTTGCCCCTTTTTAAAAGTAGGGCTTGTTTTGTTTTGGATATCAACAATGAGGGTCTTTAAGTTGATCATGAAAATAAGTTGTGGGTTTTTTTGTCTTTTTTTTTTTTTTTTTTTTACTCAGCAGATATTCCATCCTATAGGTTTTGGTATTTTGGTTTGCATAAGGAAGTGTAAATTCCATAGGAGGGACTTAGTGTTAAAGGTTGATGAGCTTTGAACTTTTTTTTTTTTTTTAAGAAACAAGCACAGAGCAGTTTTGCTTAGAACTGCACAGAGCATCTGCTATGTGTCCAGAGGACTTCTCGTCGTCATCCTCCAAATGGGCAATAACTGAAATGATAAGTTCTTCACAGTTGTTGTTTTTTAATTCATCTGTACTCAATCCAACAGTGACCCATAGACATTTTTCTACACTTATTTCTTTGTGGCGAAATCCAGTGGGCAACTTTTCATAATATCGTTTTCAAAGCTATCTTGTAAAATATAACTAAAGGGGCTTTAGTGTTCTCTGTTACATCAGAATAAAGTTCTTCTGTTTTATTTTGAAGCCTGGTTTTTTTTAAAAAAAAAATGCGCAGAAAGGTCAAATCCATTCCAAATAGAAATCTCATTCTTTAGAAATATTTGGTAAGATCTTGAATCACTTCTTTTTGTCTCTTAAATTCTGTCATCTGCCTCGATTTAACTAAAATAATTTTTCTTTCTCATTGTGTTAGCTAAATGCATCCATTCAGTGGCTATCCATTCGCAGGTAAGGAAATCACAAAAGGAGAGTGAAATTAATTTCAAAGTATATACGTGGTATCTTTTAAGAGCTGCATTTCATCATCTGGAGAGCTGCAATTTAGTCTATTAAATCTACAGCCGAGAAGCAGGGGGGAATGTGAACCCCCGGGGGTGGGGGGGAGGAGGAGGAGGAGGAGGAGGAGGAGGAGGAGGAGGAGGAGGAGGAGGAGGAGGAGGAGGAGGGCCTGTCCTAAACAAGTCTATTTTCGTTTCCAACCTTCAAAGGTAACATCCTCAGCTTCGTGGGCTCCCGGTCGAATGTCTAATTTGGCCCTTTGATGCCGAGCTTCGTGCCATGGGGCGGACCGGCTGTCCACCAGGCCAAGGTATAAACTTCACCATTTATCTCTTAAAGTCACGTTTAAGGAAAACGAAGGGAAACGATCACGTCCCTCACTCTCTCGCTCATTCCGATTCCTAAAGAACTTTGCCGGGCACATTATCTCGTGGACATCATGATCAAATGTTATTGTTTGCTTTATCGTCTCCGTTGGATGGTTGGCTAGTCTGGAATGAAATGGGCGAAGGCAGTCCTGGCGGCCCAGAAGTCTGGATGAGGTCCCCATCCGGACGGTCCCGGTCGCCGGGGCGGGGCGGGGCGGGCTGATTAGCGAACCCGCGGAGCTGACGCGGCGCCGCGAGCGTCGGGATGCGGCACATTTACATCCAGCAAGAGACCCCAGAAAACGTGTGTGTGTTTCTTAAACCTTATGCTCCGAACAAAAGGCCATCTCGGCGGCAGACAATCGGGCCTGCGCTGCTCCCTGGGACGCGAGCAACACTCTCAACTGCACGTTTCATTCTTCCTCGGCCCCCGCGCCACAAAGCCCCCGCTCTCCTCCCACCCTGGGTCCCGGCTCGCTCCCGGGAGGGGGTTGGGCAGGCGGGAGCCGGGCTCGCGGGCGCAGCAGCGGCGGCCCGGGGGGGACCGCACACCTAGACGCCCGGAGCCGGCTCGTTCCCGGGGGGGGGGCGGCTTACTTCGGATCCCCCCGCCCCCCAAGTTGCCGCTTCTCTGCGGATAAAGTCATTTTCTGGCGGGGCCCGGGGGCCAGGGGGGAGCGCGGGGGAGGGCCCGGCCCGGGCCAGGGCTCGTCCGCGCGCGGGGTGCAGGGGGCGGGGGTGCGGGCGCGGGTGCGGGTGCGGGCCTTCGGGGGCGCTCAGGACGGCTCGGAGCCCCCGCCCCCGGCGGAGCGCCCCTTCCGCGGCGGGGGCGGCGAGGGGGGCGGGGGGGCGGGGGCGCTCCGGGCTCCCCGCGGGCCGCGCCGGGCGGTGTAACCCGAGCCGACCCGGGCGGCGGGCGGCCTCGGAGCCCTCCCCGCCGCAGCCCCCCCCGTGCTCCCGCCGCCCCCCCCCGTGCTCCCCTCGCTGCTCCCGCGGTCCCCCGGTGCTCCCCCCCCGTGCTCCCTCCGCCCCCCCGGTGCTCCCCGCCGTGCTCCCTCCGCCCCCCGGTGCTCCCCGCCGTGCTCCCTCCGCCCCCCCGGTGCTCCCCCCTCGTGCTCCCGCCGCCCCCCCCGTGCTTCCCCCGGTGCTCCCGCGGCCCCCCGGTGCTCCCCCCGTGCTCCCTCCGCCCCCCGGTGCTCCCCCGGTGCTCCCCCCCCGTGCTCCCGCCGCCCCCCCGGTACCCCCCGGTGCTCCCGCTCCCCCCCGTGCTCCCCCCGGTGCCCCCCCCCGGTGCTCCCCCCGGTGCCCCCCCGGTGCTCCCCCGGTCGGTGCCCCCCCGCCCCCCCCGCCCCCGGTGCTCCCGCCGCCCGTCCGCCGCGGCCTCCCGTCCGCCTCCCGCCCGGCAGCCCGCGTCTCCCTCTCCCTCTCTCCTTTGAAAACTGATCTTTGGCTCTTAGTGTGAAAGTGATTTGAATTTGGCTCGGCGGCGCTCTGCGCCTGCGCCCAGCCGCTGGCATGCTGGCTCCTTCCAAGCAGCTGTTTTGGGTTTGAAATTCCAACATGGCAGAGGCTGCAGTCCGTCTTCCCTTCAAAAACTTGGAATGATTTCAAATCCTAGGCACCTTCACTTAACCCCGGCTTCCACTCATCAGCGAACACCTCGGATCGATGCTGCGCTAACCCACCGGCGCTTCGCTCCGCGCGCTCAGGTAAGGGGAGCTCCTCGGCTTCCTACCATCTGCTTGAATTTGTTTTTTTTTTTTTTTTTCTGTTTGTGTGTTTGTTTGTGTTTGTTTTATTTTTTAAAGAATATAAACAAATCCGAGACCCGTAATAAGAGGAGATCTCCGCCTTGTGCCGTGCACATTAAATCCAGTTTGCATTCGCTTCTGCTCCATACGCCAACCTGCTGTCTAATTTCTCTGTACAAAGTAGCCCCGAAACATTATAATGCACATTTTTTTTTTTTTTTTTACTGCTTAATCATTGCAACAATAGTATTGGATTAAGAGTTCGCGATAGCAAGAAGCTCGTTTTCCGCTCTATTTGGGCTTACTTACTACTATCTTTTTTTTTTTTTTTTTTACTTCAAAAATTAAAACACACACACACACACACACACACAACCCTAAGAAAGCGGAGCCGTAGGGTGGGGCTAGACTTTCTTCGGGAACTAACTTCTAAGTAAATAAGAAGTGTAAATAAGAATCTTGCACACACAAAAAGTTGAGGTTAAATTGCAGTCTCGTGGCTGGGGGAACGTGAAAATGTCAGAAGATCGGTTGCAGAAAAATGTAAGCACATCGGCTCGGAGGGGGCACAGCGTGGTGGGCGTATTGTTGGCAAGGAACGGGAGAGAAAGATGTATAATTTAATGGTATATACAATCCACTGATCCTATTACCGTCCTCCCCGGAGCTCTTGTTAGTTTCAATGGGAGTGAGTGAAATTGACATGGACTTGCATTCCTGGTCATGTGCTTTTTTTCCTTTCTTTCTTCTCCTGTGATCTGAGATCCCCTTTTTGTTGATGTTGCTTTCCCCCTTAATTATATGCATGTAGGTTAAATGAATACCTGACGAAAGGGCCCACGTTTCAAGGCAGTGACATTTGATAGCTGAGAGGAAAAGTGGCTTTAATGAAAAGCAACCTTTGGAATTCCTGCTTGTGAGAAATCCAATTCAGCTTTTTGTGCTGCCAGCAAGAAATGATCAGTAGCACCAGTGTTTATGGTATGTCAGTTTTGGAATTTACTTCCTTTGCATCTAAATAGGAAAGACAAATTAAATAGCATGATAAAAACCATTGAAGACTCTCCTTGGGAAGCAGATGCTCCTGATAGAGAATTCCTTTAAATATATGTATATGTATATTTTAATCTGTCAAAATGCTTGTTTGCTTTTGCTATCACTTGTTTATATTTCAGTTTTGATTAATACATTACTGGAGTCCACTTTTATCGGTTTTAGCGGTAATCCCAAAGTTGCATGTTACTAGTAATGCACTAGATAGCCGCTGAAGTCAAATGGTATGTAAATTAGTTAAACTCAGTGTGGGGTTTTTTTTGGGGAGGAGAGGGGAGAGGGCGGGAGTGTGGGGAAAGACTGCTTACTAATGAAAGTATATATATATGTACACACACAAAACTGGCTGAAAATTTTTTTCTCAACCTATTCATGCAATTTGACTGTCTGCTCTCTGGATGATTACACTTTTTGGAGTAATCAGTTCATCTGAGTGTGGGTTTTCTTTTCTTTTTCTTTTTTTTTGGGGGGGGGTGAGTGGGTGAAGGGGTATCTTTTACATAAAAATAAAAAAAATAAATTTTGATTGCCTTAAGTCCTTAATGCCTTTTAAGGAACAGTGGTAGTTTTTCTTTTTTTTCCTTGCCATTCACTTGTCTGCCTGTCAGCGCTTTTTACTTTTAACCTGTGACAGAATTAAATAATCAAGCACTGAAATTGACTTTGTTTGAAATCGCTCTTTCCTCTTTCTTCACAAAAAAAAAAAAAAAAGGTCAGATAAAGGAGTGAGAGGGGGTTTTCAATGGCTCTTGTGACCGTGCCGTGTGTACACTTTGTGATATTCAATTAAGACTAAGAGGGAACAACAACAAAAAGATGTTCAAAGTATTTTGCATAACCACAGGATATGTCCACTTTCTACTGGTTTGGGTTTTTGTTGTTGTTGTTGTTTGTGTGTGTGGGGGGGTGGTTTTTGTTGTTGTTGTTGGTTTTTTGGGGATTTTTTTTATTACATTTACCCCACCACCATGCATTCACCCTGAAAAGAGAGAGAAGGAAAGGGAGAATGTGAAAGAAAGAAATAGCAGTGGGGCAAAGCTGCCAGGGGTCTGTAATGTGGCCGTGGTTACCGCTCTCTCATAACACAAATGTGAATACAAGGAAAGGCAGTGCAAGAGCCGTTGCGCGACATACACTTCTGGTTGGACTCTGGTGACTATTGAGCTAAACACACACTGCTCTCACACGATAGAAAGGATTTGAATTTTGCATTTGGAACTTGTTGACTTTGAAGCGATCAATAAGAAGACTGTTTATTTTAGATGCACATAATTTGCCCTGAGAAATGTTTTAAGGAGGAGAGAGCACAGCTTTTTTTCCCCCGGAGCTGTTGGAGCGAATGGGATTGCCAGATGGGCGATTTCCCTCTGTGATGTTAAAGCTGTAATATATATTCAGAGCAGATTGGGCTGCTGCCTGTGATGAGGAGGATATTACATTTATAAATTTTAAATCGGAGCTCGGACAATGTGCTGAGAGCAGAAATTGGATGGTTTGACTGTTCACCGTATTGATACTTAAATGTGATTTCTGGGTAGCAGTAGTAATAATAATCATTGCAATAATGTGTAAAAAACACGTTGGGGTAGGCAGTCATGTAATTCATGACATTTAACAGCAGATTTAAGTGTGTAAATTGCCCCCCTCCCCTGTCTCTGCTTACTATTAAATAATAGTCACATAATTTATTTCTCTCTGTTTAAATGCCTGTTGTGCAAATGATGGTCACTCAGGAGCCTTATCACACACTAGAATTCTGGGCAGGAAAAGTTTATATCTGTGTATTTCTATTCATAGATATATAAAGTAGACACTTGTGTGTACGTATAAAGTGGCATTAGTGGTTCCTATTTTGTAATTCTATCACTCCGATTATTTTTAGATTTTGTTTGTCTTACACGTGTGGCCTAAAGGAGCCAGAGCTACAAACCTAAAAGGCTGGAAAGTGGGCAAGTGCTCTCACTCTGGCAGCTCTGCTGTTGCAAATTAAAAGTGTGTTGTGGTCAGGAAATGAAAGCTACAATGTCTCTTTTGAACAAGTCGTTTATCAAGAGAAACATCTATCAGGGACTGCCTTGTCACATTGATTCTCTAAAAGTTAGGTCCGAGGTGGAAGCTGCTTTGATGTTTTTGATCCTAAATTTAATACAACAGAAAAAAAGCAAGGATATTATGACCAGAATAGATTAAAAATATGTTTCCTGGAACCAACAAGATCTATTTATTAGTACTGTACTACGTGTGAAGTTTTTTGGACATTAAGAGTTGAAAGGTTGAGGGGGGAGACCCTAGCCTTTATAAACTGATGGTTGTTAAATATATATTTATAGTACATTCAGTTATAGCTGGCCTCGTGGCTCACATGGACGTTTTGAAGATAGATTGTTTTAAAGGGAAAATTATTTTCGAGAGGGTGTTTTGAAACAATATGCAGAGAATCAGAGTTTTCATTCATTCAATTTTTGGAGTTGTCCTCTTCCTTTCATCCTCTCTTTGAGTTCTTTACTGCTGTTTCCTATCATCATTATATGTGTGACATACTAGCTTTCCTTTGGGGAAGAAACATTTTTTTTCCCCTATAAAAACCATTTCCCAAAACGTGCTTGCTCACATCATCTTTACTGTTTATTAATTGTGCATGTGGATGGTTATCCGTGTAAAACTACATGGGCTCACTCAAGTCTTTTTGGAATTCCAGCCTGAAGATATAGGTAGGTAACAAATAAGCCATGTCATGTATTCTTAAATACTGAATATATTGCATGCATTATTCAAATTTTAAAAGGTATTGTGAAGAAAATGACCAATTAAGGAATTTTATTTATTTATTTTTTTATTTTTATTTTTGGTGAAAGCAGTTAAAAGCAGTCTGCTTCATTTTGGGAGGCAAAGATATGAGAGAAGTGTTCCTTCTTTGAAATAGTTTTTGGATACTTGTCTTCTGCTGCTGTTGGCTGCTTGTTATTTCATATGGATGTCTCAACAACTAGGCTGATAGACCACGAAGAGTGTAGTGGGAGTTTTGGGAAGTGTAATACTTGCTAATTAATCATGTCCGAAATGAAAGAATCATAGCAGGGTAATAAAGTCTCATTGTTGTTTTCCTGGAAGAGAGTAAGACTTCTGTTTGGGAAGCTCTGTGTGTGAGTTGACTTGCTTTTTCTCTTCTCCTAAAAAGACAGTTTATAGGGTCTCTTTAGAATTATTTCAGGAACCTTTTTTTTTTTTTTTTGAGAGAATATTTTTCTTTCTCCTTGACTGTACCAAATCAGTGGATATTCTTGAAATTATTTCTGGTATCTTCTGAGTGAAAACATAGAGATTATTATTATTTTTTTTTCTTCAGTTACATTAAAGACTCCAGTGGCTGAGGTTCCAGTACTCGGTTGTGGGTTTCTTTCTTTCTTTCTTTTTTCCCCGTAAATAGAAAATCTTTGTGTTGTTTTTATTCATGTTAGGTAGGAACTTTGAAAACCTTTCTGTAGGCAGGTACTTCTGATAGACATACAAGAGAGCAGAAATTATATTAATTACTTTTAGATAGTATAAGAGTATGACCGGAGGGGAGAAAAGTAGTACTTCCAAGAATCAATAGAGAATATCTGTTTCCTAACTTGACTTTTCTAGGATAAGGTATTAGCTACCTGAAAAGACAAATGAGTGATATCATTTAGGTAAATTCTTTTTTTTTTTTTTTTTTCTTGAGCTTTGGCTGTTACCTTTTAGATTTCAATATTTTGCTTGGTTTATGCGTGGGGACAGATCTCGAAAGTTTATGTGTCTGCAACATTTTTCAGGATTTTCATCTCAAGGTGAAGACGGCTATGCTAATGACTCCCTGTTTTTGTCTGTGAATGTTTAGATGCCTTGAATGATTGCCTAATTAAGTAATCAGTTTTAATGGACCGAAATCAGCAGAATTGCTAGGTATATTTGAAACAATTGCAAGCTTTTATGTTTTGTGCTTTCCAGCTTGTTCTTAGAACCTTGGTTAATAGAAATGTTTGCTGTTTTGCCTTTGATCAATATACTCTTGAATATAAATTTCATGTTCTACTTTTACAAAGTACCACATTTATTGTTCTACGGCTAATAATACATTTAATTACCAGGAATTGAAATTGATTTATAAATTTTTGATTGGGAGAAATTATTCTGTAGACATTTGTGTGAAATATTGACATATGCTACTAATCAATAAGACTTGATTAATCAGCATATCTGCTTTTTTATCTTGAGTCATTGATAGAATAAACAAATGGCACAGGAAACAATGCAATTTTTTCCCTTCATTGAAAAAAATCTTACTTTAGTCATCTCTTTTGGGGGGGTATATAAAGGCCAATGTTTCATTAAAATCAGTTGAACTTAGAAATTATTTTGTTCTACAAGTCCAAAAATGATTCCATCTTCAATTAACACACACTCTCTTTCTCTCTCTCTCTCTGTCTGACACACACACACACATTATAGCTAATTTTTTTCGTCTATGAAAAATAAAACTTTTTTTTGAAAAACTGAAAATAAATGCTTGTTTAGCAAGTGCTTTTCATAATTGGATTTTGTAATTCCTTTTTTTCTAAACTTGAATTTTTATCATGAACTTTTTTACTTAACTCATGGTAGAAATTTCAAACATAGCTGCTTTGACCTGATTGCTGATTACTGATCTTTTTGGTATTTTTGATGTTATCATTCAAGTGGCAATTTTACTTGAAAGATGCTTACCACGAGAAATGCAGATAGTGGAAATAAGGAGTAGGCAAGAATATGGTAAAAATAAATTGTACTGATAAGTTTGCAGCAAATCAAAAGCAGGTGGGTATGCTGTTTCCTTCAGGCAGCAGCACAGATGCCTGCTCAGGAGCTGTGCCTCCGCAGAGCACATGTGGACGCTACCTGTTGATGCTAGTCTTAGCTAAGACACTGAGGCTGCAGAAGAGGATAGGTGATCAGAAACCATCCAAACACGAGCTATCATATGGCACTTTCCGTTAATAATATTTACATATTTTATGCAACAAATCTGTTTGTTGTCTTGTTACTTGAGTATTGACACTTTGCTTAACATTGCATATGGTGGGCTGTTGTTTCCGAGTTATTAGAAGCAGTGGATTCAAAGGAGAATTGCAGTTCAGAAGCATTTATGTTAAATATATGTACAAATGGATTTGTTCGCTTATATTTGAGCCCCTGTGACTTTCACGAGACATTGATAGTATGGCTCTTCCAATCATTTTTGAAACCACTACATCTTGACTGTAGTATGCGTAGTTTATTCTATGGAGGCCCAAGGTTAAACTTTTTTTTTTTTTTTAACCCTGCAACCCAGCTGAAGTATTTATATTTTTATGTTGGGAGATCCTTTTTAGAAAGTGTGTTTCTTTTTTTTATATAATATTGGGAAATTTGTTTCTTACTGGACTTTTGTTTTCATTTTCAATCAAGAGTAGCTTTCATTAAAAGTTTAACAGTGGTAGTATAGCTTACAAGAAAGATTTTCTTCCTGCAGAATACATAATGTAAAATACCCATAAAATGTTTTCTTAATATCAAAAACACCTTTACTCAGTTCCTTTCTTACGAGTTTTGATTTCTGCTGGTAATGTATGTATCTACTCCATTCCACTTGTGGATATATTATTGCTGGCAAGAGAACAGAAACTGCATTTTCTTCATCTACCAAAAAAAAAAAAAAAGTCTTTCTCTTTTCCCAGATTCAAGCAATGTTTGCCTTATGTCAATTGGATGCTTTTTAAGCAACTGACGATTGATTAAATGCCATATACATATGACGGTAAACTCATCTGAGGACGAATGACCTCTACTTTCATGCTTTGGTTCCTGAGGAGGTATTATTCATGGAAACATTCAAAATAAAAATTTTAAAGTAGTGTAACATGAAGCCATGGGTTTCCAGATGTAACTGTAAACTTTTGGCTATTCTTTTGATTTATTATCTTTACCCATCAGCACGCATTGTCACCGTCACCTAGGGCTGGCTACATAATTTCTGGGGCTTGGTGCAAAAATAAAATGTGGGGCACCTTGTTCAAAACTTATTAAAAATTCAAGACAGCAACAGCAGAGCAGTAAACCAAGTGCAGGGCCCTTGTGTGGGGGACCCTGGGAGTGTGCACAGGTCGCAGGGCAATGAGGCTGGCCCTGCCTTCACAACCAACAAACTTTTATCGAGGGCCTGCTTTGTGGAAGTCACTGGGTTTCCTGCTTAAGACACTGACCATCCCACAAGTATTCCATGTGCCTCTGCCCAAGAAATACTGATGGTTACTGAGTGAGAGAATCGATGGTAAATGGACCATTAGATATTTTCTGCTCTTTCTGTACATGAATTGGCGACAGAAATATTTGCATTTATCTCATGTTGCTCTTTGCCTCAGAGGTGCTCCATACATCCCATGCATTTTTGTGCAGAGATTCTTAAAAGGAACCCTGTGTTTTGTCATTGTTTGCATGCAGGTACATACTTAAATATGTGTTCCCAGGCTCAGAATGATTGGGGTGGGAGGATTTTAGTCAGATCTGTGGCAAGAGCCTGGGAGTCTCTCTGTCGCCATGAACCATCCCTACCCCACGTAAGTTTCAAGCCTACGTAAAAGATGCATTTCTCATGTAGAATCCTAGATTATCTAAATATGCAGAAAATCCTGACCAATAAAAAATAAAAGCACAACCCACTGAGTGCCATTCAGACAAAAGGGGCAAACGCAAAAATAATTACCTTGTTATATAACAGTAGCAGCATTGATATTTTGACATTAGAAAGTGGCATCGTAGCTATATAAACATGTGGTGACAGCTGTGTTAAAGATGCAGAGTAACTCCTCCATGCAGTAGCATTAACTATGCAGTATGTTATATTCAGATTGTGAACTTGGTTTCTGAACCTGGATTGAAATAACCCCCTTCCCCTTGAATAATGTAGTCACCAGGTAGGGCTCCTTTCTCCTTGGGTTTGAACATTCTCTGTGGAGGGGTGGACAAAACGTTGACATTGTTGCTTCCCAAGATACTTCTCAATGAGATCAAGCTTCATATTGAGATACCTAAAACTAAATTTTGAAGTCAAGCGGCTTTTTCAAATCAAAACTGAGATACGATGGAATGTCCAGCAAGTAATGGATCTGAGTGCACTTGAAGTTGTACCATTTATTTTCAAAAGGTATTTCTCACATCAGATGACTCTGCCAGGAAAGGAAATATCAAAGACCTCGGAAAAGTAACTATTCTTTTCTGTAATCCAAGACTGGGGTGAGGGTGGGGGGCTTTAAAGATATTTCTGAGGAAGAAAAAAAAATTGAACTTATTTTGAATGCCTTGTTAGACTTTGTGGAGAGAAATACTATATATGAGACCTTCTAAGAAGAAAAATCTTTGCCCTGTGTAATAACAAGGCATAGCTCTCTCAGTTGATATGTACTTTAATGAAAGGAGGCTTGAAAATAACTATTACAACCGTGTCCCATTTAATTATAAATTCACCCTGCAGTTTAGAGATTTTTTTTTTTTTTTGCATTAAAGGCATGATAAACTTGTAATATTTTGATCGGTGGTTAGCCACCAAGCATATTTTTTTTAGTGTTCTATAACCGGACTACAAATTCTGTAGTAGAATTTAAATCGGAATCCTTCTTTTCTCACCTTACTCCTGGCCTTTGGTATATTTTTACAATACATGTTTGGCCTTGGAAAAGGATTAAACCAGGAATCTGGGTAAATCTGTGGCAATATGGTGCATTGTTATGCCCCAAATGTGACTGTGGTATTTCCCTTTTATTCACTTCTTTTCCCTTTCCATTTTCAAATGGAAGTTAAGACTGTAAACTCTTTCTCTTAGATCATATACCTGAATGATGCTAAATTATAAATCTTAATTAGGTATGATTCACTGATTTTAATCTTACAAGATAATTATTCTGAATAGGATAAAAGGCTGCCTTCAGATTGAAGGCATTTTCATTACAAACCCCATTTAAGATCAAACAAAGACCATTAAATAAACAGAATACTGTTATTCTTTTAAGCCTAAGAGTTAATACTTTTGGGTTTAAGTACATGAATGAAGAAATAAGGATCTGGATAGGACAGTTCTCATGTTTGCAAACTTTAAGCACTTTTGATAAATTTCACCGCTAGGAATGGCGGGAATCTTTTAAATAAAAATTACAGTTTTGATTATCTAAATGGAATATACTCCTGTGCATGTGCATAGATGCATTTCTTTGTGAAGGTATCAATGTCAGGGACACTTTTGGTATTTCTTTATGAGTAATTAGGTTAACGGGTTAGTTAGAAAATGTATCCTTTCCTGGAAAATGAAAAATTGCATTCAAGCAAAGGTAAAAGAGTAGAACATATTCATGACTTTAAGTACTTAAAAAGATATTTTATGAGTCATTTTTAAGAATAATACCCAATATGTAACTTGTTAAGAATAATAGCCATTTTTACTTTTTAAAGCGGATCTATATTGAAACTGACTTTCCGTTCATGAGTCACAAATCTGGAGTCAATTTTAGGCCCAACTTAGAAAAGATGTGGGTCTAATCCCCTGCCCGGATCATTGTACCCTATGCCAATGGTATTGGTGCAAAATTCATCTTTAAGGAGAGGTTTTCATTTGCATTATTCAGAAGATTAAGCCATATTTTTGAGGGGATACTGATATGACCCAAACGGAGACATTGGGACCCTGAATGACATATATCTTTGACAAACTGGAAGGAGAAAATATCAGCACCTTTGGAATTTTATATACCTACATGAATGGTACTTGCTCTATGGGAAGATTTTTAAATGTACTAAGAATAAGGGTTCCCCAATTGGAAAGATGTACTTTATGTAATTAAAAGCGTAGCAATCACCTATCACAATATGAATTTATTTACGATGGTAAGGCAGGAGCACCAAAGAACCTTACTCAGAAATGGATGTTGAGACTGAGCTAATGTCTCTTGAGAAAGAGAAACATCCTGTACACATGCAGAATTCCTTTTGGGACTTTTTTTTTTAACACGAGTGTAAAATCATCATTAATAACATTTAAGCAGTTGAAATATTAGGGAGAAATTCTATTGGAAGATCTTTATTGTGTTTCGTTCTTTTAATAATAAGTCCTCGATGAACCCATACAATTCATTAATGGGCTGTTTTGCTTGTTTGTTCTATTTTTGTGTCGTTTTGTTTTAAGATCAAAGTAGGAAGACCTTAAGGGGAAACTATTTTGTAATGTTTGCCTTTAAAAATGCCACTGAGAACACTACAACATGTGGTATAGATTTGCTTACAATGATGCGCAAAAATCCACGACTTTACCCCAATATAATTCTCTTTCTCTGAAACCTACCTTTACCAAAATGCCACTGTTCCTAGGCTATCATATGGTAGATGTTGCTGATGTATTTATTGTAACGCACACGCGCACCTAAATCCGTATATTTTTTGTATTTATCTATAATTTCTAACAACCAGATCTGCAGGTGTCCTTGTGCTCGGGGCAGGGAGAACAAGGTTTTCTACCTATCTTGTCTGCAGACTTGCTGTGAATCTTGCTGCCTCATCCATCCTCCTGCTGCTGGGTTCCAGTTTTACTCAGGCCTGCATCCTGTTTTGATGAGCTGGATTTTCATTGTGTTTTGTTTTGGTTTTGGTTTTTAGTATTTATCTGTAGGGCTGGTTATTATTTGATCATCTGGAAAATCAAATTTCACTTGAGCTCCTAGAATATGATATTTACACCATGAGGAGGTAGTTTGAATTAATTAAGAGGATATTGAGCTGTGTAGTGGGAGGAAGTATAGCAGCATTTTTGGCATGGACACAAGGAGAAAGACAACTTGTAGGAATGGGGAAGTAGTTAAAGGGAAATAAATTACAGAAGTTGCTGAGGAAAGCCAAGGATAATAATGATCTTCATGTGACTTGCTAAAAATGATATTGGCAATTAAAAAAAATCAAATCCTAATGTAATTATGTGAGAAAACTGATCATTTATTAAGAATTAATGACCCGTGTTTGTGCCAACATGTGTAGTGCCAAGATGTGTACTTTGTTACCAAAAATTTTAGACAGTGTGAATAAGAAAGTTACGTTTTTTATAGTTGTTGAACAATGAGGAACAGTTACTAGACTACATTGAAGATTTTAGTAAACTTGAATTCACTCGTTGACCTTGGACAAGATATTTAACCCTTTAAGCTTCTTTTTTCTTCATTTGTAAAATGGATACCTACCTACCTCATGTGGTTGTTATAAGGAATTGATTAAGTAATTTTTGCAAAATAACACAGTGCTTGGCACGTAGGGAAACATTTATTTATTGTGATTTTTTTTTTAATGGCTTGACTTACATATATTGTGAAATAATTACCACAGGAACTTTTGTTAGCATCTGTCATATAGTTGAAATTAAAAAAGCCAAAAAAGAAAAAAAAAATTACTGACCGACCAGTGCACGTCAAATAGTATACAGTTCCATAATCCATAAACAAATCATATTCCCTTTTTTTTTATAATGGCACATTCTGTATCAAATCTTGAACATACGGGAGTTGTGATCATACAAATTAAAAGAACTATTCCCCCTCTTTTCCCTCAAGGTTTGAAAAAGAAAAAAAAAAATTATACATGCCTCTAAGGATGATTCATATTACTCTTAGACTCTTTTTTCTTCCTCAGCATACTCAGTTTGTTTATGCTTCAGGTGAGATTACAGAAGAAAATCCATTGAGGATTAGGGTATTTCTTTTTTAAGGGCTTTTTGGAAAAGAATGCATTTATTGCCATGATAGGGGTTCGAATCATTAAAATAGATGTATGATTTGATTTGAGCAGAGTTTAATGATAAATTTTGTGTCTAGCATCAATATACTTTAGCAGCCAAAAAAAAAAAAAAAAAAAAAAAAAAAAACCAAAAACACCTGCCAAACCCTTACCTCAGACTAGTTAAATGGAAGTTTAGGGGATGGCCCAGTTTCTTTGAATGAATCTGGTGTTCTGGTGAATCTGGTGTAGTTGGGATTAGGAACCTCTTCTCTAAACCAAAGCTTTACACATTTCATGATGAGATCCTAAACTTTTCAGGGGAATCTTGCCTGAAGACATAAAATTAGAGATACCCATTCAGAATTTAATGTACTAATGATGTGTGCTAGAGTCAGTTCCCTATCTCGCTAAAGTTCAGCAACGATCCATGAAGAATCTTACAAACATTGCCACCAAGCTAATAAGAGTACCCCAGGAGAGTGAAAGTGGTGAAGAAAAGTGTCAGCCGAAGCCTGGAGTCTGTCATATTGGTGACCCTGTGTAAGTCACTCAACCTCTCTGAGCGTCTTTACTTTTTTTATAAAAGGAGAGTTGATCCAATGACTATTAAGATTCTTTCCAGTTTTATATAATACGTGACCAGCTTGGTCATGGATTAGGATAAGCTTGAGTAATTTGGAACCTTGCTAGTGGTCAGTGGCTGATGAAAAAGATTTTTTTTTTTGGTTTCTCTGTAAGAAACTACAGAAATTGTCTTGAAAACAAGGAAAGAAGCTCAAGGACCATTTATCACTTTGTTAAACCCTTTAGGGGGGATGATAACCATTCATTAAATATGCTTACTAATTGGTTGTAAGCAAATATGTCAGCAATTCTACTATCTTGAGAGTTGATGACTATTAGTCAGTGCTTTTTCCCTGTAAGAAATACAAATAGACTGACAAGCAGATTAACTAGAGCAGTAGTGGAGTTGGGCCCTTCGAATCCTTTAAAAAATATATATAAACTACAGTCAGTATGAATTTTTGTTTTTATTAAACTGGAAGCAATTCCATCTTTCCTCTGTTTTATGTCTAGTTATTCTTTATTCATCCTCTTTTTACTTCCTGGAATGCTTTTTTCCACCTGTTGAAATCCTACCTGGACTGGGATATCTAACTCAACGTTGCATCATCTATGAAAACTTCCTGAGCCACCGTAGTCAGGATCCATTTCCACATCTACTTGGTATTCCCTAAGAACTATTTTTTAAAAATAATTTTTATTTATTTATTCATGAGAGACACAGAGAGCGAAGCAGAAACACAGGCAGAGAGAGAGGCCGGCTCCTCACAGGGAGCCTGATGTGGGATTCGATCCCTGGATCGGGATCACACCCTGAGCCAAAGGCAGATGCTCAACCGCTGAGCCACCCAGGAATCCCCCCTAAGAACTATTTAAAAAAAAACAAAACAAAATTCTTTTCAATCGTTTGCCATCATCTCTCCTCTACCGTAGATTGCAAGGCACTTGTTTCTCACGTATGAAACTGTAAACTTCTAGTGAGCACAATTCTAATTCATTTTTTATTTTTAATCTTCTCAACATTCCTGCACGGTGCAAGACCTGTAATAGATGTTCTATAAATGTTTGGTGAATTGAATTGATAAAAGCATACGAGACTATAAGTTGGTTAATCTTTTATTAATCTTACTTGAAAAAAAATTGGAAGATACTTTTAAAAATATTTGAAGAACAGATATAGTAAAATTGTATATTTCATTTTTTTTTTTTTTTTTTTTTATTTATTTATGATAGTCACAGAGAGAGAGAGAGGCAGAGACACAGGCGGAGGGAGAAGCAGGCCCCATGCACCGGGAGCCCGATGTGGGACTCGATCCCGGGTCTCCAGGATCGCGCCCTGGGCCAAAGGCAGGCGCCAAACCGCTGCGCCACCCAGGGATCCCCTATATTTCATTTTAAAAAGTGAAATTCCCATATTCTTTATGTAATTGAATTACCAAAGAAAGACTTTATAACCCTGAAAAATAGTTTTATAATTATATACCTGAAAAGGAGCTTACCATCATTTATTCTATTTTCATATGTCTGGAGAGGAGAGCATTTAAACTATTTTATAAAAATAGAACATTATATGCTATTTTGAAAAATCTTACAGAACAAAAATCCATAGCCTATTTTGATTGTAAAGTAGTAACAAATGGCTTCAAATCACTATGCTCTGCATATTTTTTTTCTTCTATGTTTGCAGTCAGAAAAAAATGAGTCTACAGAATCATAAACTACTAGACCAGGAGATTTCCAAATCAACTTCTTGCCAAAATAAGGTTAGTCAGCCTTTGGTTGAACATGGGAAATCAGCACCTCCCAAGGCATTTCTTTCTATTTTGTCCTTTCTCTGATAAAAGAATCAGCGTGCAAATAGGTGCTCCAGCAGCATTCAAAAGAGATTTCCTTGGGAATATGATGCTACTTAGGGAAATAAGATGTAAGATGCAAACTAGTTGATAGGAGAACTTTCATCGGCTCTGTAGTTCGTGAATGTCTTTGGTTAGCATTTTATTTAACTGGCATATTTTTGTTTTATATTTAAATAGTGTCTGACACTATTAATTTATGTTGTACTAAATACTGGGTAGTAAGCAATTTAGCAGGGGTTATACCCAATGACCTTGTCTTCTAGTGATTCCTCTGCATTACCAGTTGGGTTTGTATGCCTATGAAGGGTCAGTTTCTTTCTCAAAACTGTCACTAATGTTACGACAAATAGCGTTACAAAATTTTCTAAGGGAAGTGCAATTTGATCAAAGTGTTGAAATTGTAATGAGTTAGTCAACAGCAGTTTACAAGATTTCTATTTTATATTTATGTATTTGAATCTAAAGATGGGCGTACCAGAGAAAAGCACTTGTTCACCTTGCTTTGTGAAAGAAAAACAACCAAGAAACAAAACAAAAAACCAAAAACAAAACCAACTAGAAAAAAAACCAAAGGCTCTATTGTCATTCTTTTAAAGACACCGTTTTACTAAGGAAACCTGTAACCTTTACTGAAAGCTCACTAGTTTTCTTTTAATTTGGGCTCTTCAGATCTGAAAAAGTTCTAGATGTTATCTTACCACTTCATACTGAAATCTAGGTTGAACTCATACACTTTATATAAAAGAAATATGTGCAGTACTGATTGTTGAATCTGGATCATTATGAAGACATGCCATCAAGTGAGCTATGGTGGACAAATGTTGCTTAGTTAATTGCATGAAAACACCGCATCTTTGGCAAAAAGCTTCAATAGTATAGAAGGATAGGACATTGTAGGGAGAATAATAAAGATCATGAAACAATTTGAAAAGTAGCAAGAACATTTTTGTAGTTTTACTAAAATAATGTGTTCGGTTCCTTTGTTAAATCAGCTCTTCTGGTGTTCTGGAAACCATTCAATAAACGGAGCAAGTTAAAATTGCTTAAATAAATAAGTTAAAATCCACGAGAATGAGAGTAACAACTATGAACTAAAAATCCTTATGGCGGTAGCTTGCCAAAAACCAAACTAAGACAAGGGAAGATTTAAAAGACATAGCTTAGGGGCACCTGGGTGGCTCAGTCTGTTTCGCTGCTGCCTTTGGCTCAGGTCATGATCCCAGGGTCCTGGGACTGGGGTAAAGCCCTGCATGATGGGGCTCCCTGCTCAGAGGAGAGCCTGCTTCTCCCTCTCCTTCCCCCTCTCCTCCTGCTTGTGTTCTCTCTCTCTCTGTCAAATAAAATAAATAAATGCAATTTAAAAAAACCGACATAGCTTAAAATTTGATCTAGTTTATATTTAGGAAGTTGTGGGGTTTTAAACTAACTAAATAAAAATATCAGTGCAGATCCTTCATGCCTAAAATGTCAGCCTTTTTTTCCTTTAGTCCTCTCAGAGGAAAATTGGGTGATTTCCCAGAGACAGTAGTAATGTAAGTTGGGAGCCACAGAAAAGGAGCCATGATTAAAAAGTCAGTGGTCAATAGTGGATGTTGTTGTTGTTGTTGTCGTTGTTTTCCCTCATAAGCATAGTTGAAAGTTGTCAGTAACTGGATTTTTTATGAAGCTTAGATGTGGCAATTGTTGAAGAATAAGAAGCTATATTTGCCCTCTTGGCTTAAAAACTAAAATGAAACATAAAATTATTTCAAGTGAGTACAGCTGTGTGTGTGCGTGTGCGTGTGTGTGTGTGTGTTTGTATTCAGTAGAGCAACTATGAAACATGACAGCACTACAGCTCTTTCATTCTGAGTGGCCAGTTGGTAGCTCCATACAGAAACCATCTAAGTGAGCCAATTTAAATCTCACTCCAGATTCTTAACTAAGTGGCCCAGGTCTATCCGGCCGGTGGCACTTACTTGTCCCTTAGGGGATATGTTTGGCTTGACGTTCAGTTAGAGATTCAGTGAACAAGGTTTATGATAAATTAGTTAAAACTGAAATTGCAAATGGCTAATTGAGGTATAGATTACCCTAAAATGGCTTGAATATATTTGTACTGCAGAGAATTTTTTAAACGGGTTATTTTGATTAGAATAAAAACCAATCACAAATAAGCCACTTATAATTTGCTTTCCTGCTAGGATCATTTTCTTTGAGCGACTGACCACGCCTTCTTCCAGCCCCGTCTTTGTCCAGGGTTTGGTGTAGTCATGCACATGTCCTTGAAGAAATGTAGCATCTTTCACGAGATTTTTGTGCAAGTGAAATCAGATACCAGTTTTTATTGCAGAACCCAGCCTACAAATGTTTCTCTTTAAAGACATTTTTAATAGAAACAGTAAGGTATAAATCATTTAAGCAATTACCTGGACATTGTGGAAATGGGGCTTGGCTTGTTCTGTAGCCCCAGATGTTCCCAGATTCCAGTAATAACCTGGCCCAGATATTTACAGCTTAATTTTCTGTGCATGTGCACTTGTCCACAAATGGCTCCTACTTCCCATTTTCTGTTGGACAACTGGGCCACTTAGAGGTAAAGAAAGTGATTTCAGCTTGGGTGATGACAAACATTAATGGTTATAATAAGTTGCTTCTAGAAACTTTGATCACTTAAAAAAAATGGAGAGGCTAAATCTTAAAGGATTTTGCACTACGAAATAAAATAAATTATTCAAATGGCATTTTCCTTTATGGATGGGGATGGGGTGAATAACCTCCCCTCATTCCTCAAAATTATATTTAGCTTTGATATACTGTGTGATAAAAGTGATTTTTTTTTTAAATGCGTCTTCTGGCACTCGTTGGGTTATCATGCAGGCTGCTAGTTTTCCTTGCATTACTATTCCACAGTTTTTCTTGTTCTTACTGGAAACTAAACAAATGGAAAATAATGATTGGTAACCATCTGCTGTGCAGAAATTTCACATATAGCAGTTAACTCTATTTTGTAAAACAAGACCAAATGAGTGGATTATACTGTTGCCAGTAAATAGCAACACGCAGTAGAGCTTCCTTTGGACAAAGCAGGCGCATAGGGAGCCAGCATTTCATTATGGGAAGTCAGTTGGTCGGACTGTGGGGCTGGATGTGCCCAGGCATTTATGTGTGTGCTCGTGGGTGTGTGTCAGAGTGCATCCTGCATATATGAAGGGAAAGGGTATTTCCTCTCTCCCTGTTCCTTGTGTCCCCATCCTTGCCCCCATAATTCCAATCAAGTAAGTCGGAGTACTGTAGATCCAAATAAATCGATTTAATCCCCCCATCCTAGATCTCTTTATTTGCTTAAAAAGTGAAGCCAGAATACAGAGAGGATAAAGGTCTGTCAAAGTATGGGGGCTTCAGAGCAAAATTGTGGTTTCCAAAGCTTCCAAAGCCCTACACGTGAGGGCTAGTGGCTAGCCAGTTTAGCTTTAAATCATTCTCCGGTCTCATCCTCTACCTGAAGAATACCTTAACTGGAAATTAGTTTGAGTATGTGCCCAAAAGATATTGATGGGCAACGATAAGTCATATAGTTGCTACTAAAGTACGGACGTTGTATTGAGGGAAGACGTGTATGGGAATAGACAGACGCAGGTGGTCACAAAGAATTTATTCAGATGGACCAGGTAAGGCCCGATTTTATAGTCGTCCATATAATCAATCAATCGATCTCTCTTTCTCCCTCCCCTCTCCTTTCTCTAAAATCTGTTTAATATCAACATACTTAGATACTCAAAACACATGTTTCCTCCCTTTCACTTATTTGATACTGAGATTTTGCCACAGAGCAAGAAAAGTTGTTTAAAATGGGCAGTATATTGAGTTCAAAGGACCCATACAGTTCATAAATTCTCTGCTGTCTACTGGATTTTTCATCAGGGAGACTTCCAATAAAAATGATCTATTTTAGAAATAATATTGTTTAGTAGGTTGAAATGTGGTGTAATAAAATTAGACCTTCAGTCTTCTAAAGTTACTACTTAGATGGCACCCTTGGGATGGTAAAATGGCTGTATAAGCAGATGAATCAGACAGTTCCACTGATGGGTACATTTGTCAGTCTCTGTTACAGATATAATATATTCTTATATCTGTAATCCTGACACTGTTACATCCAAATGAAATCAACATGAGGTTGTCATCTTTAAGCAAATATGTTAAGTGTTGTCTTTTGTGCTTTGGATTTGAAAGAAAGGGGCCCAGGGGAGGCAGCATCATGCAAATGGAACAAATCCCATTTCTTCTGAGCTGTGCTGTTTTTCCCCTCCATGGCAGCTGGCTGTGTTATCTTTGTGTGTTTCTCTGAGTGCTGACAATTCTTTCAGTGATCTAAGTTAGGGCACATTAGAAAGTGGAAGCAGCTGTCTGTCGCTATACTGAGAGACGTGTTTGCTCTACTGCAAAGATGAAGGACCATGAATCCTTGACACACTCCCCCCCCCCCTCCCCCCTGTACTTTCCAACATGATCAACATTCAGACGCACAGATTGTCTGCTTGGACAGTTTTTTGTTCTGACTGACAGCATCTGGCATAGACAAATTTAAAAATACATAGCATGCCATGCTTGGAATTGGAACATCCCTTCTTTATTAATCTTCTCATTTAAACCATTCATTTACATTTCAAGAAAGGTTACAGCTTGATATGGTTGAAACGTCGATTTTTAAATGAATAACCTTCTAATGAAATGTCTTGAATGAGTACCAAGCAGCTAGTGTTCATTAAAAATTACACCCGATTAACACGGCCTTGAGAGCCTGCGAGGAAAGGGATTTCTTATTGTTTTAATCCACGGTGCTATCCAGTGTTTACCTTTCTGGCACAAAGCGAATAGAGATGATGCCTGTACTCGCAACACTTCTGATACTGAACACAACTATGATATCACCCCGAAGCCGACAAAACACTTGGCCTTGTTCTATCAGCTTTCCTCCCCCCTGGAAACCCCCAGACGTGTTAAAATATTTTTTTAGGCATCACCCAAACCTGCCCCTTTCGGATCCTCTCTCTCTCTCTCTCTCTCTCTCTCTCTCTCTTTCCATGCCCCACCCATCCCCCACCCCAAAGTACTAGGTCTCTGGGCCCAAATCCTGGGGAGAGGGGGCAAAGGGGGGGGGGAGGAGAGCTTCTATGTTATCAGATGGAAAAGTGCTGGAAAACGCTTTTCGATTAAAACATTCCCTCTGACCCCAGGTTGGTGGCTATACATTTATTTGTCGGCCTTACTTTAGTAATAAAACATAACAGTGCAAAAATTGCTCTCTTTCTCTGCCTCCCCGTGCCCCCCCCCCCCGCACACTCACATTTCCTACCCGTTTTCAATTTCACAGCCAACCTCAGCAACGTGCTTGTCTAGCGTTTATGTAAAAATAATATGAAAATTGGCCCCATCAGCCCGTCCGTGGACTTGGAGTCCGGGGCTGAGGGCGGGAGGGGGAGAAGGGGACTCCTCCTTTCCTTACACGGCTCCCACTGTCCCTGTCACCTCGGATTGCAGCCAGGACCGCTCGGCTGCAGGTGTGGCCGCCGGAGTTGTGAGGGCCGTGGCCTGGGGGGGGGGCGGGGTGGTGCGGAATCATAACTGAACAACAGCAACAAAGCAAACTGTCAAGTGCTGGGTAGTAAATATGTAAAGCCAGCGCGCTGGTTAACTTGGAAGAAGAGGCTTCAGAGGGAGGTTCAATTAACAGTTGTAGGCAGAAGAGGTGATGGATTTCTGCAGCACGTGTAAGAGGTCATTTGCTTTAGGATACATTTTGACGAATTTCAGAGAGAAGTAGATGCTGAAATAAAAATGAAAACACATCACAGCTTCTCATCAAAGGCACTTTCACATTCTTGAGTAGGAGAGGGGCCCATTTGTATCCCATGGATTATATGTCATTTTTCAATTTTGCTAATTTGTGCACTGTGTGCCTTTTTTTTTTTTTTTTTTTTTTTTTTAAATCTTGGACACTAACAATATCTTTGAATCTGGAATCAGCTTATCCCTCTATCCCACAACCCGGATCCGGGATCTAGGAATATAGGGTAGACACTGTTTGGTTGCTGTTTATCTTTTTCTTTCCTTCTTTTCCTTCCTTCCTTCCTTCCTTCCTTCCTTCCTTTCTTTTCTTTCTTTCTTTCTTTTTTTCTTTCTTTCTTCTTTTTTTCTTCTCTCTCTTTCTTTTCCTTCCTTCCTTCCTTCCTTCCTTCCTTCCTTCCTTCCTTCCTTCCTCTTTCCTTTTTTCTAGAAGTTGATGGCAGAGAATCAAATCCAAGTAGATCTAGTTTCAGCATTTTGATTGCCAGTAAATGTTTTATAATCAACATTTTAAATATAAATTACTTAGTTCGTTATTTTCCATTTTGATTTTTTTTTTTTTTAATGACCAGGTTTTAAGGTAGTGCCAATGTGCATCTGTAAGCAAACTGGGAATGGGTTAGAGTACACAATTCCCTCGTGTAAAAAGCCAGGTTTAGCAGTAATGCTTTTAATCTGGACTTGTAGAGGATTCAGGAGCATCCATAGATCTGCTTCAGTAATTACCATACCCCAAGTGGCACTGGAGGAGACATTTGCCTAAAAACTTGATGTCTTCATTACGCTGTTTACATTTTAATTAGAAACATGAAAATTACTGATTCATACAGGCAACTATAGTTTAAGTGGTTGCGTTCACCATCCAATAAATCATAAAAAAAAAAAAAAACCAACACAACAACCCACAGTTGGCATAAATAGTTTACTAGGAATCATTCATGGGAATAATGTGTTGGCACTATAAGCTGCTTAAAATATGTTTTTATTTTACCAGAGGTAGAATTTGCATATAAATTAGAGAATGGCATTTTAAGTTGACAGTCATTTATGCAGAGTACCACCCACATGCAAATACATATATGGCTGTATGTGTATACTTTGTAGGGGTTTATAGGGTTTTGCTGTATTGTGATCGTGGAGGTACACTGAGTCTAGTCTATGAGTTTTTAAAATGCATGTCCTCTCTGAAAGTCCATTCAGAAGTGCTTTGGGTGTTCCAAATATGCATATCTGCAAACACATCTTTTATCTTTTATCTCTTGGGCAGTATCAACTTGCAGTAGGAAAGAGGTTTATTTCTTGTATGTATAGGTCTGAAGAAGGAGTTGCGTTTGCTCATTCATTCGCTTCCTCTTCTCCCGTTCCCCCCTTAACTTTTGCATGTACCTGTCAATGCTGCTGCCCTAAAACTGCTCCCACTCAGAGCAGCCGGACTGAAGCAGGGTAGCTGTCAGAGTCCATTCCTGAGTCAGCAGCATATCCGTTGCCTGAATCTTGCGACAGTCACTCATCCAGTTTTCCCCTCCCCGGGGGACAAGCGTCCTCCTCATCAGTGAGGAGGAATGACCCTTCTGGCTGGCATGCTCGAAATCCCAAATCTCCCCACTTCGGTGTGCGAGTTCAAATCCCCCCTCCTGGAGGCAGGGCTGGGACTGTAGCTAATGACTCCGAGATACACAGGGTCAGTGCACTGCTGCGCTGGAGAACTGAGGCATCGGGCGAGCCGGCTGACTTGTACATTTTTCCCATAACTGTAGACTCCCCTCCTCCCCGCCCCCTCCCCTCCCAGACCCTTTATTATAGATCAATATTATGCAAAAATGAACCAGGAATAGCCACAGCCATTAAACCCATTTTTCTTTTCGTTATCTCTGTTAGGAAGTTGTTGGCCATGGTGGAAGGCGGCTCTGTTATTATTTGTTTGCTTGCTTATTGTTTTTTGGTTTGCATGGAAGCATGTTTATTTTGTAGCGTGGGCCCACACAGGCCACAGGTAAAAAGGAATTTTTAAAAACGTTACATAGGAGGAAGAGTTTACACACAGGTGTTCCACCTGAAATGATAACAGCAGTTATTGTTTTAAACTTCTGCATGGGAACGCAATACACTGAACCTGCTGGCTGCATGGTGTGATTTCTGGGAATTAAAGGGAATAAGTCAGTCATTCTTCGTGAGGTGGCTTTCGATGATAAATTTTGTGCTTCATCGCTGTGTCTTTTGGGTTTGTTGGCTTGTCTGTTTTCAAGTTCTAGGGGATTGCCAAAGTTTTAAGATGCTGATCAGTTATCGTGTGCTGTCCACCACGTTTTTGATCTTAATGAAAAGTCGCTTAGGATCATGTGCATTGTCATCGAGGTAACTGGTTTGGGGTGTCAAACCAGGGCTTTCGAAAACAGATATTGGGGCTCTGCCTTTCCCAGGCAGAGTTCCTGAGCATATTAGTTAGAAGGTAATAGTGAATTCATGGCCATATGCTTATTGGTTTGCTTTGCATCACCTCTTTTTTATGGGGGCGAGGGGGGGGGGCAGGCAGGGCCCTTATTAGGTCTCCGTACTTCGTCGATGTGATTAGACACAATAGTCGACGTCCGTAAGGGCAGAAACATGCTGCTTCCTTGCACACATGGCAAAATCCGAATAGTTCTGTGCTGTCTGGTAAATGCTGTCTGCTTTATGCAGTGTGGCCCGAAACAGTTGTGCGGTGAGGGAATGCTGGCCGCTGGCCAGCCATTGACTATGAAATCCCGGGTACCTGAGAGCTTATCAGTTCTTTTGCTTTGTAAAAGAAAAAAGTGATGAAAATGTTGGTAAACTGCCATGAAGGTTTAAGGAGGCTGGAACAAGATGCCGTGTAATCAGATTGGAAAATGGAGCTGGAGAGTCTCCGCGTGCAGAGCAGCCGTCTGTGGACCCCGTGAGCCGCCGTGCAAGTGCCCGAGCTGACCACTTTGTTAGCAAATCAGCTTGTTTGCTGCAGCAGCGGGTGGAAGAGACCAGAGCCTGTGATGGTATGTAACCGAGGGAGAGCTCTTGCATGGCACAATCTAATCAGCTTGCAATTAGCTCAGGCTCTCCAGTCACCTTCTTAATTTTCTTCTTTCCCCCCTCTTTGTGTTAATACCGTGCACTTTAAACAATTAAGCGAGGGAAGTAATCCTTCAAGCAAATCAAAGCCATCCTTTAATTTTATCACTGCTGAAAAAGTATCAGGTGGTCCACTGGTCTTCATCAGACGCTGGAAATTCGCCGGCTTACTGTAGCATGGACAGGGGCTTTCAGCAACTGATTTTTAAGATGATCTTTCAGAAATCTCGGTGGGGCTTTGGGGGGTGCAGAAGACGGTCCAGCATTTAAACTAGCAACAAAGTTGAAATTACTGGGAGGGGGGATTGCAGATGCCTTTTGGTTTAGGTACAGTAGTGAATCTGTTTCATGTTTTTAATAACCAGAGGCAGGCAGTGCGTGCGTGCGTGCGTGTGTGTGTGTGTGAGAGAGAGAGAGAGAGAGAGGGAGAGAGAGAGAGATCTGTGTGTGTATATAGCTCATATATAAAATCCTTTATGCTGCTGTTTATTTAGGCATTTCTGTATAGCACCTTTCTGAAGGCTCTGATGACATAGCCACTTGTACTGATAATTCCACTACTTCACCTTTAGCGAACTTGATTCACTAAGGTTTAAAAGAACAAGGATATCATTGCTGATCAAATGTGTTACTTGTTAATCCTTTAAAATAAAATTCAGATCATGTGGGGGAGAGGTGAGAAGAGCAAAGCATAGGTTTGCAAGATCGGCATAATAGTTTTACATTTTACTTAATTCAAGGACAGTGACTTCTGAAATACTACTTAAAAGACACCTATTTATCTAAATAAAATAAATAAGTCCTCTAATAGTATTACTTACGCTACACCTTGTGTCAGTTTTCCTATTCCAGAAAGCATTTGCTAAAATGTTATCCATGTGCATGAATCTCTGACCGGATAGGATTTAGTAGGTGTGTGTCACCAGGTAGAAAATGGTCATTATTTCATGAATGTTTACTTTGGAAAGCAGCACGGGGAATGATGGTTGGGATTTGCTTTTAATGATTACTAAAGCATTCATTAAAGTATTTTAGGCGATTTTGCTCCAGAAGAGTCAATTCCTTTCTGGGGGTGGTTTGCGTTAATAAAAATGAACACAGTCATAATATTATTGATACTTGATTACATTAGTACCATATTTGAAATCTCTTCACGTTGTCACATGAGAATTTACTCGCCTTTATTAAATGACACAGTTCTACTGATAAACTCTCTAATTTTTGCCTTGAGCAAAAAGTCTCACCATTCATATTTATAACAAATCACTTAGACTCAAGGTTTTTTTTTTTTTAAACAATTCAAAAAGTTTAACTGTTCATGTATTAATGCTGTTTGAAGGATAGCATGGCTTGCGTTTTGCTCTACTTATTTGACCAGAGAGCTGACTTTTGTATTTAGAAGTAAGTGATTTCCGTTTGAGAGAAAATGCAAATAGTTAATATGAAGTGCATTTAAAATTAGGTTAGCTTCTAAGTTTGCCCCAGGGCGTTGCTGGTGTTGCATCAGTGTATCCTTTGGTTGTGTTTTGAACTTTTTTTGTTTTTAATTAAAAACACAGATTAAGAGAAACATATATCACCTACACACATCTTATGCTGCAAAGATTCACTTTATACTCCTTTAGAGGACAAACTCCATTAGATATGCACTTACTGTCCATCGGATTGTAAATCTTACAATTTAATGGTAATTCAGTGAGCAGTTATTGCTTCAGTGGCCTTTTTTTCTTTCTTTTTTGTCCCATCTCACTTGTGAAATAGGGTTACCCTTTACAAGTGTCACATCCATAGATTCATCTTTTGTACTCTGTAGTTGTTCCTGATGCATCATTCTTAAGTTAAAAAATAAAAAAGGCAAAGCGATGGAGGAACCATGTGGTGGGGTGGGGAGTGTGCGTGCGTGCGTGCGTGCGTGTGTGTGTGTGTCTACAGGGGATGGGGGCTCTAGACCGAGGAGTTTCATGCTTATGCCAGCAAGAGAGAGAGAGAGAGAGAGGAGAGAGAGAGAGAGAGAGAGAGAGAGAAAGAAAGATACAGGAAGATACAGGAACTCAGAAAGATACAGGAACTCAGGCAACAGAATAGCCAGGAGCGCTAGCATCAGTCTAACAGATTAATTCCTTTTTCTAAATGGGCATTTCCCCCACCCTCATTCTCAGTCTAATGTACAGTTTTCCATAACAGATTGCATCCTGCACTT
This sequence comes from Vulpes lagopus, assembly GCF_018345385.1. NCBI lineage: Eukaryota > Metazoa > Chordata > Mammalia > Carnivora > Canidae > Vulpes > Vulpes lagopus. The sequence goes on along the minus strand of NC_054834.1, from coordinate 88,372,679 downwards.
GAATTCCTGGAAGTAGAAATGGTATCCGATGGGCACAAGTCTCTGCGCCTTGCTTATTACACTGTTAATATTCTTATCTTTTTTTGGACATTGAAATACTTTTTTTTTTTTTGTAGAAACAATATACACATTCCTAAAGAAATCATAAAGGGATTCTCCCATTGAAGATAATCAGTTCTTTTCAGGAACTGCAGGTTACATGGTGCACAAATGAGCTCTAAGTGGGGGGATTTAAAGTCCTGCTACAGCATTTAATTTCTTGAGGAAAGGAGTTCAGTTCAAGGTTAGCCTGTTATTGTGGTACTGGCAACTACTTCTCGTGTCCCTGTTCTTCTGGCAGCAGTCCTGCACAAAAGGCAGTCATTTTTATTTAATACGTAGGGAGGTATTAATCACTGCAGCATTTTCTTGCAAAAATTTATCTTATCATATTCATTGTTTCACTACCCATGACAATAATAGGTGTTTAATTACTCAATAACAGCCGTTTATAGATTCCATTTTTCCTGTGTGCTGGACAATTGGTATTGATTTTGTACTTTGATGCAACATGAAACTGTATTAAACACGATTAGAATTCCAAGGCTGGTAAAATGTGCATTTGTTATGGTAACTGGACTTGCTTTGAGAAGCGGCAAGCATCCTCTAATCCAGGCAATGCCTTTGGAGCAAGAAGGATATTTGATTTTCTTGCAGCGCTGTGGTTAAAAATGAATGCTCTTTTTTTTTTTCCCCTCATGGTGCGTGTATATGTGCACACACGCATGTGCACGAGTGCGTGGATTTTAGTTTTCGTGAAGCAAGAAGGAGTTTGTGTGAAATGAAAAGATTTGAAACGGATGGTTCTTTACAGTCCGACAAACCATTGTGGAGAGGTGAACGCTGACTCCACGTAATCTTGTAATTGTGTCTCTTTGGTTAATGCTATAGGTCTGCATTTTGTCAATAAATAAGTTATTACCTGGGGCGAGGGTGGGAACTGTACAAGATGAAATAGCACCTTCATCTCATGCTGGATTCCGATCCACTTCCTTTTAAGGTGTTGAGGAAGACCTCCAAATCCCTATTGTGTCATAAGTTAAACGTTGGGTTTTGTTAAAATTGGCGCTAAATAAAACCTTTCATTTATCTGACACTGTTAGGTCCCAGTCAGGCAGCAGGAAATCTTGCCCAGAACTAAACTCAGTTCTGTGTTCCAGCAACAGTGCGAGTCGGCCTGTGTCTTTGCCTTGCCTTGCTTTCCACGAACACATTTCCTCGTGCATGTGGCAGAAGGAAAACTTGGGGGGGACCCCCCAGAACCGTAACTTGGGGGGACCCCCTTGGTGGTCAGTGCATTAACTGCCCATGATTTTCAGGTCCTCACAGATCTATTTCCTGTGGCGGAGGGTCATTTAGCCTTGACCAAAACAAAAAGCAAAATAAACCAAGGACAGACGTAGAGGTTGCTTAATCTTTTTCATGAGTGGGAGCTTGTATCCTTGCTAAATCTTAACTTTGCATTTCTTTCTGAGGACCGTAGACCCTTAGGCCTCAGGCCGGGATGTCACAGTCGTAGAGAGTGACCTGGATAACTTCCCTTGTCCCTGAGATTGGAGGCTGCCCATTGACACGATTGCTTTCTGCGTCACGAGGGTGTTTTCACTGCCAGAACGCTCATGATTACTACTGCAGCATTAATTAATATCACTACTTCGGCACAGAATTCAAGAAAAAATTTGCGTAGTAGGCACACAACTTCAGGGAGGATTTTACGAATCCTCGCCGTGTGCTCCATAGTACAGAAGCGGTCGCAGTTAATTGTTTCTTGGTTTTAATCAGACATTTCTGATTCAGTTAATATTTGTATTGTTATTTTCCGTATGGGCTGTCATATGACAGCATATGTTAACATTTGTAAAGCCATACGAAGATGAATATAAATAATTTACATCTGGCTAGTGTAGTTCTTTTTTTTTTTTTTTTTCTCTTCCCTTTTCCCAGAGCTTCCAAGAATGAGAGAGAGAAATAAATTGATTGGCCTGCCCATTTTAAAACACCATTTTATTTTCTGCTCATAGACATGAGAAGAAAAGCCAACTTTCATTCCGGAAGCATGTGTTATGTGTTTATTTGGCTTTGCTGGGGCTGGGGAGATACGGGCAGGAGGAGGCTTCTCCAGTAATGGGATCTGAGGTCTGCAAAGTCCTGGGCACATAGATCCTCCATCACACAGCAGATCGCTTCTTGGGCCTCTAACAGCTGGCTGGAGAATGCTGTAGCTTGTAACTTAGGATCATGCTTCAAAGGCGACTTAAAAAAAAAAAAAACAAAAAGTAGACATTTTCACATTTTTGGCCCTTCTCTTACAGATTAAAACTAAGGTCCTCTTGATGCTCTGACCTGAGTCCTGGGTCTCTGGTGATTTGTGTGTGTCCTTTCCAAAAGCACTGTGTAGACAAATCGTTTAATTTATACTTCTGTGTGGGCAAATCGTTTAATTTTGAATAATGTGAGTGTAGGCTCAATTAAGGGAAAGATGATCACATGTGATTAGCTAGTTGTAAAGTGGATGATATCAAGGATTGGTATGGAGGCTGTTTTGTGGTCTCATACTGCCCTTTCGGTAGGCTTTCCCTTTAAAGAGGGGTGCGTTGGTTGCTAAGGAATCCAGATTTGGATTGGGCCTGCACAGCTCACTACTGCAAGGGGGAACGAACTCCTTCTCTGTGCTTGCCGAGGGCCAACTTACGTGGTGCAAATGGAAAGAAGCCCAGTCCTCTGTAGAGCCCTCAGACTGCATGTGGGTTTACACTCCAGCATCCATAGGAGGAACCCCCATCTCCATTTTCATAGCTCTTCATCCCAACATGTTTTTCACGACTGTTTAGAGCACTCTCACTCTTGTTTAAAGTAAGGTAGGGTCCTGGGTCTGAGGATTTTTAGATTATTTCTAACCGTAAGGTCTGTGATTCAGTAATGTCTCCTGGAAGTCGTTCTCAATCTCTCTCTGTCTCTCTCTCTCTCTCTCACACACACACAAGCTGCTTTATTTTTCAACATGAAAATAGCAAAAATGATACCAACTGTAGCTATTACAGGTTTTATCCCTTGTTAGCAGGGAGCTCAATCTTTCCTAGTGGGGGAAAGCGAGGCACACAAAATCCAATGCCATTTTCTCCAAGCTTTGCGTAGGCCGGCGCCTCACAGCACCGGTCAGACCCTACTGACCAAACTGACCAAGGCTCTGACTAGCCAAACCAGGCACTTCCACAAGGGAAGGTGCGGAGAATACCTTGGATTCCTCAGGAGAAATCTATCTTGAGAGCTTGACTTCCATCATCACACCTCACAGAAACTTTCTCTCTCCTTGTGAACAATATAGTCTGTGCGTAGCCATTGCTCTCTAAGCATTCATATCGCATGGAGTAACTGCTGAATCCCTTGGACTTTTGGACTTTAGGGTGAGATAGTATTTTGTTTGTGGAAGCATTCATAGACTCTGGTGGGTTAATATGTCTCCTTTTTTTTTTTCTTTCCTTCTTTCTTTTTCTCTTTCTGTCCTTCCAGATTTTGCCCGCTTGCCCTCCAGCCCTCTACACCGCCCACTCCTTCCCTCCAGTCGGTTCCATGCTGTTCCTCTAACCTCACTTCTGGCTGTCTGAATACAAAATCGATAAGCCTATTAATGCCATTTGGAACTTTTTTTTTTTAAAAAAGGGAAAAAATATTTTAATTACTACTGACATGCCAGTTTGAAGCCCATATCCTCCTTTATGACAGTTCGGTTTAGAAACTACATTGCTTCATTCCAGTAACTTTATTACCATTTGGCTCAGAGATTGCTATTTCGCCTTGGCCACAGATTTCATCAGTTGCCCGGTTCACCTTTGTCCACACTCTACTTGTGAAATGACCTCGTCCGTTAGTGCTTGTCAATAGTAAATTGCTATATTCTGCGCCTAGAAACACACCAAACGACTCCAACTCCTTATTGAATGACTGAGTTTGCACTTAAGTTTTTTGAGATTAAACCTTAATTGGCACGGTCTTAATTACTACTTGATCCTGGTTAATCAAGGCAGTGGTGAGGGTGGGCTACCGCAGACTTGGTTCCCCTTGGTAGTGGGAGCACTGGACGTGGGGTGGTAGGGGGGTGTCTATGTGACCAGTGTGTTTTCTTTGTCCCCCCCACCCAAGCCCCCCATTTGCCAACGATTCCATCAAAATAGTGGTGTGCAAGGTGGTCAAGTTTCAGATACTCTGCTGCCATCGTAGTGATCCTCGTTTTGAGAATTCCCAATGACTAAGTCATCTCTTCACAGAAAGTTCTTTAGAAATGTGTGCTATTGTAATACACAAACAGGATTCCATATCCAAGTGTGGGGTTTTTTTTTCTTAGAATCATTATTAAAAGAATCTTAAATGTGATGTTCCTTTTAACCAGATGACTAGATAAAATAGTGTACTTAGAAGTTTATGATTATGTCAAGGCTGGATATGTCTCTGTTAAATATGCAATTTTCTCAACTATCTAAATCTGTACTTTTTTTTTTTCCCCACCGTGAAATCTACATGAAAAGGAAAAACGTCCACTGCTCACTTCTTTTTTTCCCAAATAGTTTGGTTCTTTTATCTCCTTAACAAAGCTTTTGCCATAAATAGGTCACTGTTAAATTGCCTGAAATTTAAGGTAAAATAAAAGGGCAGTATACTCGGGAATCTCAATTTTGTGAAATTTATAATAATGACAAAATACCACTGTTATTTTCCAAACGCTCTTCGACATATACTTAGTTGTCGACAGAGTAATTCCACAAAGATTACTTTAATCTTCTAAAAATACTTAAATTCCAAATTCTATCTTTTCTGGGTTTTTAATCTTCTTTGTTTTTGTTTTGTCTCTGTATCTTTGAAATAACCTGTTCTCGGAGAGGGTATCCCCACTAAAATACAGTGAGGCTTAAGTGGTTGAACAGAGGGCTTCTGACAGATAAACGTGGCAAGCCTGGTTGTTTCCATAATATTCCGAATGTCCCAAAATAAAAACGATTGAAATTTTCTTCCTGAATAGAAATTAAGAATACATAATTCTATACCAGTTATACAATTTAATTAACGTTAGGCAATGAAGATAGGAAAGAAACATTAAGGCTTCTCCTTCCAAATGCAACTGCTGTTACCATCGCTGTGACATTTAGGAATATGAAGGTTTTCATCAGCTTGCTGATACCTTTGGTATAAGGGATTTGTATACGTATATTTGCATATTTATGTACGTAGATATTTGTTTTAAGTGAGATTATTCTTCTCAGGAAAAAAAAAAGTAATAAACACCTACATGAAAATAAAATTTTGTCAGAATTTCAGCCAACAAAAATTTCCTCTGGGAGGCACAAGAAGTGCTATTTGCTCTTCTGCAAAGACTTGAGTTTTAGCTCAGGACGGAATTCCAGCAAATCAAAATGTTACACCACCTGTATGCAGTTTGAGAGGATGGTATGCAGAAAATATTGTGAATTTTATATTTTGAACAGCATGATTTAGGTTCACCATCCAAAAAGAAAAGTGAGTGTAAGTATAAACACATTCACCTGTTCGAATTGTCACGTTTAGGTTTGTTTTGGTAGAGGGCACTGGAACGTCCCAGTAAGTACAACAGTCCCATTTAACGCATAATATTTGAATAGGTTGTTTGCGGCTATTCATAAGTGTCGCAGTTTAAATAAAACTATTAAGCCACTACCTTTACATCCTTGGTTTTACCTTGTCAGATGTCTGGGGCAGAGGTTCAAGGTATTTCTTTTCATGCACATACTCAGTAACTGCTATTAATCAAAATCTAGTTCTTTAAAAAAGAACTCATTTAGAAATAATAATGGGTGGAAGTCATCAACATGAACAACTAGATGAATTGTGGGTTCAGACTTACTGGTAGATAAGTTAAACATTAGAGCCATGAAGTGTAAAGTTTGTGTAGCATTTAACAAGCCTTGGAAGAGCATTAAAAGTAACTTATGTGTAATATGCAGTACTAATAGAGCTTCACGGAGCCCCAGAGGAAGGTGCAAATGTGCTGCAGGCGGCTGCAGGCCATCTGAGGTGCGGAGATTATGCTCCATGAAGACCAAAATCAGGTTTCAACAAGGTTTTCTTGCAACCATGTAAATTCTCCAGATGAGGAGAAATGAAAATATGTTTAAAATTCCAGCAGCTTAAAAGCGCGCACATTTATAAGTGTGATGAAACTAGATTTCAGGTGTTTATTTCCTCTGTAGTGGTTGGCATATCTTAACTGGATTTTCTGTTAAACCAGTGATGCTAAAACCCAAACATGTACACAGTGCCCCTGTCTCGTCACTGTGTTAATGCAAAAAAAGTTAAAAGAGATGAAAAAGAGAAAAAGACTGTTGTAATAAAGGATTTTTTTTTTTTTTTTTTTTTTTTTTGTAATAAAGGATTTTGAGTGATGCTTGAGAACTGGGCAGAGTAATCTTGCATCACATTTGTTAGGATTGGCAAAAAAAAAAACAAAACAAAAAGTTGATATATGGCCTTTTTTTCATTTATTTATTTATTTTTTTGTAAATTTATTTTTTATTGGTGTTCAATTAGCCAACATATAGAATAACACCTAGTGCTCATCCCATCAAGTGCCCCCCTCAGTGCCCTTCACCCAGTCACCCCTTTTTTCATTTAGAGGTACCCCAGGGACACCTACACCCACACTCACAACCCCCCCACACACACACACCCCACAGTGGGCTATAATTAAAACTCTTACTATTAAGTTTATGCCATTATCTGGTAGTTAGGGGGGTACAAGTACAACCTCTCTGGATCTCAGTGTTTTCATCTTAAAACGGATGGCTTGCGCTGGAAGGTTTCTAAATTCTCTTCAGCTCTAAAACAGTGCTGAGTTCCATTTGAAAAATGTTAAGAACGTGGAAACTGATTGTGCCACACTCCGTGTTTGTGGTGGCTCCCGGCCGTGCAGCAGAGGGGCTTGGCGGAGCCTCGGGAGAGGGGAGAGGAGTGGCCCGTGCGGCCTGCAGGCCCCGAGGAGCCCTGGACTCCCTGCAGGGCTCTCTCAGATTCACGTGTGCACCCAGCTGCCTGCCGATGGCCGCACACACGCTCTCCAGGTCTTGTGGACGTGCGTGGTGTCTCTTGTGGTTAGAGGAACAACATAAATCTGTTTAGAAGCATCACAAAAGGTGTCACAGAATTTACTGTAGTTCTTAGTCATGGTTTCCTCCATCAATGGACGCTGAAAGTAAAATCGATATCTTGAATCTGTGAGGGTTGGTTTTTTTTTTTTTTTTAATGTGAAAAAGGGTGGAATCCAGTAATCTTGAGATGCATGTGTACTCACTGGGAGTACATTAATTGCACATAATGTAAACTATTAAGCATCGCCTTGGAAATTGTGCCATTAATATTTTTCCAAGGGCTTTGGAATATTTTCTTCCCTCTGAACACCTGGCTGGGGTTATGGCTCCATTTCCTGTCAGAGAACTTGAAATATTCCATTAGCTTTACTGTTAGTAGTTGTCCTATAAGCTCCTCCTAATGCTGAATAATGACTGTCATTTGTTGAGCGTCTACTAGGCACCGTGTACGCGTGGGTGTGCGTGTGTATGTGTGAACAGCGTGGAATAATTTCCCCCATTTTGTGGATCAAGACGTCAAGGCAAAAAGATCTTAGGTATCTTGCCCAACTCCCCTTAGCCATTGGCCGAGCTAGGGATCCAGCTTGGCCCGTGTAACATCCTCAGAGCCCACCAGTGCCTGCGGCACGAATGAGTGTGGGATTGAGCTTAATGGCACATGCAGCTCCCGCAGGAAAATGCCTGACAACACAGCCCACGCTCTGAAACGCGTGTGCCATCATCATGACGGAATTGCCTCTTCGTGACTCAGTTTACCCAAATTCAAAGTAGAGAGACACTGTAGCGTTTCGTTTTACTTTTCCTGCTAGGAGAATGTATGAATTAGTTAATGCTTATAAAGAAGTGATTTGATGAGGGGAAAGCTCTATCTAAATGCTAAGTATTATTTATTATTCATGTAAGCATATTACTGTACCCTTCAATCACCTTTTTTTGGATGTTTCAAATGGGCAATTACTGTCTCTTTGTGTAAGGCTTTTAAAATTTTTAATTTAAATTAAAAGTTAATCTAATTTAGGAAAACTGCCAGCTGGAAAGGAACACAGATTTTTTTTTTTCCCCTTCCTTTCCAAACAAAACAGCAATTCAGAATAGACTCCCTTTTAATATAGTAATGTGGGTAGGCTTTCCTGGGCTACTGGTATTAGGAAGGAGGGCTAATTAGTAATGGCTGCTTTGTAATGCTGGTAATCTATGTGTTAGGATTAGTGCTGATAATAGATCTGATTAGGTGGAATTAACTGATATTTAGAAGGATGGAGATTCCTTTGTTTATGAAATCTCCAGTTTGGGGGTACAACGTATAGCTGAAGTGGCTCAATCGTTGAAATCTAGTTAATATGGTTTTCCACAATACAGTGCCCGAATATGACTAGGGTCAGCAGGCAATGGGGGTCATTTGAGCTCAAGGAGACCTTTACTTCTCAAGACCTTACTGAGGGGGGCCCTACAAATAGTGAAAAATCAGAGTTCAAAGATCAGAAATGTCAAGTATGCTTTAAAAGGGAAAGGCACATTTACCTGAGCTCTTCAGTTAATATCTAGCAATCCTTGATGGGAAAATCCTTCTGTAACTCTCTTTTCACATGCCTGTTGACTCAAAAGTAACTGGTTTTCATTTAAAGATAGAAAGTGAAAAATGTATCATTAAAAAAAATCACTCTTTCCTTAATCCCCCCCCAAAATTTGCATGTTCAACTTTCCTTTTAAAATAGCCCGCTTTAAATATTCCCGAGCACTATTAAATTTTAAGGAAGTATGCTTAGAAATCACATTATTCAGTTGCACAGCGTCGGTCGCCCAGCAGTATCATTAAATCCTCTGGAGTGATTCCAGTCCCATAAAAATTAGGGACCCCTTTACATTGTTTCCATATTCAAATGGAAATCTTTTTGCAAGTTAGTAATTAAAGTATTTAACCTCTCTCTCCCTCCATTTATTAGAAAACTCTTTTTTCTTTATTTTTTCAATTACGAAAAACTGCTAAAGCCAATCAAGCATTTATTTTGATAAACCGCTTGTAACAGTCTCAGCTAAATTCTGCAAATACAAAAAAAAGCTAAATAATCACCCTGAGCAGATTTTGCGGAGACCTTGCTCAACCTGTTCAGGGATAATTATGCCGAGCTTTTAGTATGGGGCAAAGGAAAACATAAAATTAAGGCATGAAAGAAAGTCTACCTATTTTGAGAAAATACTGGGATAATTGGTACTCTTTTTATTACCATTTTATTATAGAAAGATATTGTCTTGCAATGAAATATAGGTTTACAGCAATGAAATAGTACTGTGAGGGGTTGAGAGAATTTCTGTTAGATGGATTGATTTAAAATGTAATAAAAATAGCAAATTACTAAATAGTGAATTGCTAAATAGTCAAATTAGAGTTCATTATTTAAATGACTTTTTTTTCTTTTTAATCATATGATGTTCATAATTGCTTTGTTTCTGACAAGTACATTATAGGGGCCTTGCTTTTCTTTTTCTTTTTTTTTTTTCTTTTTTCTTTCAGAGTAGCCTTTGGTTTGGAGCTACAACCATAAACTTTCTTTGAGAAATGGAAACATCAGGAATGTTACCAGCACAGGCAAGGGCCCAGAAGAAGGCAGTAGACAGATTCACAGTGTTATAAATGGTGGTGATATGAAATGTGACCCTGATAATAGTTACGTGGTGCTTTGGAAATTTAACTCTTTTACAGACCTTGTCCTTTTGTCTATGAAGGTGACACTGAAGAGTATGTCTGAACAGAATGATGTGTGATCTGTGGCTCTTCATATATCGATGATCAGGGTTATATCCCAGTTTAGTAGGGCCTGAAGCTTACGCAACACAACATGGGCCCATGTTTTAAGAAAAACAGTACCAATTACAAATACACTCCTCTAGGTGTGGATGGATGTTGGAAGGGCCAAGGCTGGCGAGGCTTCCTGAAACTTCAATCTCATTGGGCTTGAGGGTAGGTCTGCCTCTGCTGATTACATAGGTGGTAACAGGAAGGGTATTTGAAGGCTTCGGTTTGATCAGATTTGTTAGGTTTGTATTGGTAGATATTCCTGGCCGAGAGGGCAGGCTTGGTTCTATTTTTAGAGCTGTTAATAATTACTACTCTCTATTCCTGGCGCTGATGTTAAATATTGCAGGGATTGGGGTGAGGTTACAAAACCTGAATGACTTAGTCCCATCAATTACGATTGTTAGGCCCCTGTTCTGGACTAGGCTTACACCTGAGAGTACTAACGTCCTTGATTAAACACTGAATTGCATGGAACACACTCACATGAAAGAAGTCATGTAGGAAAAGAGAGAGCAGAGTTGGCCAAAATTGTTGGAAATGTTAATAAAAGTGTGGATATTAATAACAATAATTAAAGCAGAAAAATGCTGGGCTGTTCTAGTGGGGCATGGAAAGCATCGATAAAGACCGTATCCCTCATCTGGCTGCTTTCATTTCCTCAGTGTCACAGCCCCAATGGGGCCTCCACGTGCTACTTCTCAGTCTGCTGGGAGCCTGGAGGCTAAAGCTTCTAGAGTGGCTTCTCTTGTGTTGCTTTGTTTCCAGAGAATCCTCAGCAAATGTTCCTGATCTGTATTTCTACAGTCTTAGCATCTCCTGGACCTAGCTGTTCATCTGTGGCAGTTGTTTTATGCGTGTGCTCTCTCGTGTCTAGATTATGCTTTGAATCAGCACATATTTATCGAGTAACTGTGTGGTATACAAATGATGTTAAAGATGATAATAATACCATCCTACCTTTGGGTGGCTGTGTGTAATTTATAAAACACTTATGCATCCATTACCTTCCTTACTTCTCACGATTCTAAGAGGTAAGCAGAGTTAAGCGCTATAATTCACGTTTTACAGAAGACAAAACTGAGGTCAAGGGAGTTGGGCTCCGGGTCATACAATTAAGAACTGGTGGAATGAGGACATGAGCCCTGGGATACTGACTCAGTAGGGATCTTAACCATCACACAAAGCTTGCAGTTCACTGGAGAGATGAGAAATGTAAAAACAAAACAAAACCCCAAAAAACTTGAGGGCATATACATCTCTATATAGGTAATTATTCCCTTAGTCTAAGGAGGTGTCTAAATAAAGCACTCGGTGAAGAGTTGTGAATCTAGCGTTTTGCAAATATGAATTAGTGACTCTAGTGTTTCACAAATATGAACTAGTCACGCTGTGTGTGTGTGTGTGTGTGTGTGTGTGTGTGTGTGTGTTGACTGGGCATGTAGAGAATGCTGGGCCCTGTATTAATTGATCAGACTGAATGTTGTCTGGGGCCGTGTTGCAGAGAGAAGACAGGGCCATCAGAGGGAAAACCAGCAGTGGTTTTAGATACTCCACACTTCTCTGCTTTTGCAAAATGCGATCTGAGCCTCAGAAGCATTTCTTATTCTTAAACAGAACATCCCCACATGCCACGCTGTTCCACTTCCCTCTTCCAATTGCCTCCATTGCTTGTAACCTTGACTGAACTCTTCCCTTTCTGCGTTCTCTATAAATCTGCTAGTCACCACTCCCACAATATAGCCTATTTATGACATTGCTGCAGCCCAGCCTCTGAATTCTGGATTTCATCTTCTCTCCTCGAGGCTGATGTGTTCTGAAACTAGAGCTTCCAGACTCTTCCGAGTTCTCCCCGTGGCCACTGTGCCACAAACTCCGCTTCTTGTTATGCCATTAAACTGTATTTCAGAGCCCTGCCCCAGTGTCCCCCTTCTTCCCTTGTCTTCCTCAGTGAGATTGCTCAAAGCGCTCATTATTCATGTGCTTCCAAACCTGTACGTCTCACAGTATTCCGAACGATCTGAACAGCCTCCTGTTTTTGTCAGGAATGTCTGCCCCCCTTATGTCAATGTTGTGGAATTATTTCCTCAATTTACATCATGTCAAAAAAGAAAAAAAAATCCAATAGGGGTTCCTGCAGCTTTTACAGTTCAGCACAGTATCAGCTGCTTACTAGGTGCATGGCTGTTGCAAAATGGACTGGAAGGAATGGTGGCTTCCCTAAACTTTAGAGGCCATTTCAAACTCCTGTGTTCTGGTTTTGAAGTCCACATAACCCACATTGAGCCCAGGGCTTTGGTTTCTTTTTTCTTTCTTCCTACAATTTATACTGTCTCTCTTCCCCCGCCCCTCTTTAATTTCATACAGTCAAAAGGCAATTCCTAAAAATAGCATGTTCCTAAGAGTGAGGGAACTCGTCTTCTGTGCTCGAAAATCCAGTATGCATAAACCAACTTTTCGGCCGATGACAGAGCACGGTTATAATATAATCAGTTCATTCATTTTATAAAAAGCTTTTTTCTTACAGTCTCCCGAATATCAGGTATCTTTAGTACACTAAAATTATCTGATTTACTAAAAAATAATAATAATAATATGTACAGTTACTCGGCATCACAGGCTCTGTTAAGGTTCCTTTCTTAAGCTAATATAGATACTTTACTTGAATCTTAATTTTCCCCTTGACTGGGATTTTCTTAACCCCTCTTCTCAGGGAAGATGTCGTGTTTGAAAGTAATAGTGAATTTTTCCTACACTGTTTTTTCCCCCCCAAATGTCCCTTATGTTAAACAATTGTAAGGAACTACATTTATGTGAACACGTAATGACTCCAACACACTCAGGATGGCCTACTTTTGAAAAGACACTAATCTAAAATTATATTATTTTGTTTGCCACAGTTTTTGATGTTTCCATTGCATACTTCTAAAGGAGTGTTGGATAACTGTGTGGTTCTGAGTGTGGACCTGGTTGAAATGCCATTCCCCCCCCCCCCCCAAAAAAAATCACCACAAAATGGTATTTTGGTTTGTATGGTTTTTGAAAGCTACCCTGGTTTTTATTTTTTTTATTTTATTTTTTTTATTTATTTATTTTTTTAGCTACCCTGGTTTTTAAAAATCCATTTTAATTTTATAAAACTGACACTCTCTGATGAAGCCCATTGCTTCATACCTGCCCTATCCTAACAACTAACTTTTCTTTCTTTCTTGGTTTGGACTTTGTGAAATTTGTGCTCTTTAATGTAGAAATATCCCATTGCATAACGATTGTAAAGTTCTTTATAGGTGGTGCGTGCACTCATTTATTCCTGAAGGGTCTTTGTGGCAAGTGAGGTACATTCCTCCTAGGGGCAGGGGATGGACTGGCTGACCTTTGGAGCACTTTCTCCTCCCTAGGGCTTGAATGGAACTCTCCATTACTCTGTCAACATCACACTGCCTCCGTTCAGAGAGACAAAAACAAACCAAATTTCCTTCAGTGTGTTTTGCTTTCCTCTCTGACAAAGCAAGAAAACTTCATGTTCAGGTCTCCTTCTTTAAAGAGTATCCTTCATGCTGATGGGACCTTAAAGTACCCGCCAGCTATTTTGACCCCTGACAGTACTGGCAGGCTCTGGTGTGAAGACTCAGCACGATCCAAAAGTTTGTTTGCAAGTGCTCAAGAGGTGGGATGCAGGATGCAGGATGCAAGTGCTCAAGAGGATGCAGGATGCTACTGGAATCATAGATTCCACTGTGGTCGGGGTCCCTGTCCCATCCCCAAAGTTTCTCTCGTTGCCCTGCGTCCTGGTGCTTTACATCTGTCCTGAGTTATGTGTATTCAGAGTCTCAGATTAGCAGTTAGTGAGCAGGGAACGTGGCCTCCTCCCTAGAGCACTGGGGTGACAGGAGGAGGGGGGCTCTCACTCGCTCTGTCCTTGGGGTGGGGGTGGGGGGCTGGACATAAGACCTGCATTGTCTCAGCTTCAAGGCCTCCCTGTCCTGGGGCAGGGACTCTGAAAGCCTGGACTCGGGGGGAAGTGGGAGTGGTGCCAGCGAGGGGGGTTTGGACAAACAGCACAGGAGGGGGAGGGGGGGGGATAGGGAGCAGAGGCTGTCTCCGCCTTTTATCTTTCTTCTTCCCCGAGGAGTTTGCCATCCTCTCGCAATCCCATTCTCTCTCAATAGTTTGTTGCAAAGGTTCAGGATGGGCTGTTAGAGGACCTCCCGGGGAAGATGGGGAGAGGGCGAGAGTAACATTAATCCTAACCCAAAGCCCCATATGTTGAGGGAATGAACAGATCCCTTTAGAACCTGAAGATGAGCCTCCAGGAGGTTAAATCAGCTGCTTACAGTTCGCAGCTAGTGAGGGCGGAGGCCAGATCCAAGAGCAGGGAGGGAGCCCCGCTTCCCACCCATCTCCCTCTTGTTTCATTGTTTCTTTTCTTTTTTTTTTAGGTTTTATTTATTTATTCATGAGACACACACACACACACACACACACACACACACACACACACACAGAGGCAGAGACACAGGCAGAGGGAGAAGCAGGCCCCACGCAGGGAGCCTGACATGGGACTCGATCCTGGGTCTCCAGGATCAGGCCCTGGGCCAAAGGCGGCTCTAAACCTTTGAGCCACCCGGGGATCCCCCCCCCCACCACCCCGTTTCATCATTTCTAAGGAAGGTGGTGGGGAAATGCAAGGGACAGCAAAGATGGAGAGATTGTGCGGAGGGAAAAGGAAGAGGACCGATGGTGATAATGACAATAAACCCCAACCCTGTGAGGCTCAGCAATTCCTGTTACCCCCATTTTCTGCGTGCAACCCGACGGCTGGGGGAAGTGACTTGCCCAAGCTCTCACGGTTAGCATCCTGCTCCACCGCCAGCTCTGGGGTTGCAGAGCCCTTGCTCCCGGGCTGCCCCCCTAACCCCCTGTCCTGAATTACTCCTCGCCTCCGCCAGCCCAGGCTGGAAGGGGCTGGGGAGCAGCTGGGGTGAGGCCCAGGGCCCAAGGAGAATGTCTGCGGTTCATATTTTGGGAAGGAGTCCGCTTGCTGTCTTAACACTTTCCATCTTTTTCTCCCTCCTGCTCAAACCCAGTCATCCTAACTTTCCCCTCGGACGACCCGTAGTGGCTTGACCCTGGGTGGGAAGCCCACCTGGCAGCCGTGGGGGGGGGGGGGGCTTCGTGTCTGAGAAATACGTACGTGGTGGGGGAGTTGGCCCATTACTAGTCATTTTAACATTTTTCGAGGTGCAAGCATAAACAGAGAAGGAAGCAGTCTGCTATGAACAGGAAGGACCTAGATGGATGAGGATAATTAGCATGATGGGATTATCAAGTAATGGGGCTGGTTTTCCTCCATGCTCTGTGAAATCCAGCTCATTATTTAATAAGCCCATCTCATGGGGTGAGACAGGACTAAGAAGATAGCATCCAGTGACGTGGGCATGGGCATTAGATACCAACCAACAAACCAATGAGATCTTAAATGGCTTTATACTTGAATCTCACAGTTAAGACTCAGGATATTGAAATAAATCACCACCCTCTTCTGATTCTAAGTTAAATAAACACAAGCTCTTGCAATATTATTTGTCTGGAGTTCCTTCAGCTCCTATCACTAGATACCTCCTCATCAGGCACAAAATCAAGTGTTTCCGGGCTGGTATCATGCTCTTTAAGGGTATCGCAGGTCAAAGAGGCTCTGTCCCTGTGTTCATTCCTTTTAACCATTTGGATGTGGTGCGTGCCCGTCGCTGAGCTGGAAGCCTTTGGTAAATAGATCCCCTGCTCCCAGGTCCTGGACAGGTTTGTGGGGCAGACAGACACATAAGTACTCGTGACACAGAATGTGCTTTGTCCTGTTTCAGGGGAAGCCTAGGCTTCAACGGGAGCCCTAAAGTCCTACAGATTCCATGATTCACCTTGCATCTTGGGGAATTCTCTCAATCCGCTATGCTTAGTTCTGTATCTCGAAAAATGGGAATAATAACAGTTCTGCACAAGGCTATTAGATGAGCTAAATGACACGGTGTCTGTGAACACTCCTGGCACTTTCTGTGGCGCGCTATAGATCCTCCGTAAATCGTTGAATCTCAACACCGTGCTCTGGGATCCTGGAGGGAGGAGGCACTTGGCTACCTGTATAATCTGAGCAGTATTTCCCCAAGACAGTGACGTTTAAGGGGGGGGGGTCTTAAATGATAAGAAATTGCCAAGAGGGGAAGGGGGTAGAAAAAGGGAGCGACATGACAAGCCATTTACTTGTGTTCTAGTCTATTCTAGGGTAATGGGGAAACCCCTCAGGAGAGTTCATACTAGCTTTGTTGAAATACCGGATTACAGCATACTGTTTAACATCTGTTCCCATTATGGATTCGTCCCTGCTAAGGAGACCACCGTTCTCATTAACTGTCATCTTCTCCCTAGAACACTGTTTGTTTTGGTTTGATTTTTTTTTGTTTTGTTTTTTTTTTGTTCTTGATGTCTTCATCCAAGAGACATTATTTATTAAGAATCCAAGATGTGCTGAGCATTGTGCTGGGTGGGAAAAGGTCTCTATCCTTCAGAAACTTGTAGTCTGTGGTATGTACGGCAGACATGTGAACAAGTAAAGTATAATAGGAGTTGCTAAGTGTCATCATCAGGAGATGATGGTGAAGAAAGGGCCCCTTGTGGCTGGAGCAATGAAGAGTGAGGGATTAAATAGTGGAAAAATTCTTGGGAGAGTAGAAGAGAGTGAAACCAGGTTTTAATGATTAAGGAATGAATGAAAGTTGAAGTCAGGATGTGAAATAGAATCACCTTTTAAGGAATGTGGCAGTGAAGGGAAAGAGTGCTGGTCTGAGATGAAGGAAGAGAGAACTAAGGTAGTAGTTTGAGGTGGAGGAAGACAGAACTTGGATATTCTTAAAATTACTGGTGAAAGTCAGAAAAGGGGAAACAGCACAAAAGAGGAAGCGGTGAGCACACGATCCCAAAAGAGGTGGGAAGAATGCACCCCAGTGCCCCAGAGAATGGGTGAGCCTCTAAAACAAGAGAGCGGGGCACCCGGGTGGCTCAGTGGTTGAGCGTCTACCTTTGGCTCAGGTCCTGATCCCAGGGTCCTGGGATCGACTTCTGCATTGGGCCCCCTGCGGGGAGCCTGCTTCTCCCTCTGCCTGTGTCTCTGCCTCTCTCTGTGTGTCTCTCATGAATAAATAAATAAAATCTTTAAAAAATAAATAAAATGAGAGCTAGGAGATAAGGGAGGGAGAGAAGTTACAGGGTAGACTTGTGGTAGTGTCTAGTCTGGTGTTTCTTTATTTGGTGAGGTAGTAAAATGATCAAGCACAGCAGCTAAAGGGCACGGCTAATGGTTTTGCTCTCAGTGTAGACAATGGCTGCGTAATCTTGGCCAAGTGATTTTGCTTTTTTAGACCTCAGTTTTTCCAAGTCTAAAGTGAGGAAGTTCTAAGTTTCCGTTCAGTTATGGTTCTGCATTTTATCAAAATGTTATGAGGGACTAAGCCACTTTATTTGTCCGCCCTCCACCCCTCTCCATTCTGCATAAGAGAAGCTTCCATGGTCACCTAAGTTTGGGTTACAGTCAAACAGGTTTCTTTACAATAGGACCTTTGAGAGCCTCTAGAATGCTAATGCCATTAGCATCATAGACAACATTCCCCACACTGATTTAACCAAATACTCTAGTGTTCCAAGGAGCTTAGTATGGGAAACATTGACGTAAGCATCCATTCTCCCAAGGAGTCTACAAAAATTTTTATTCCAAGTTAAGAGGGGCTAACCACTTAGTGGCTGTTGTCTCTAGTGAGCATGGATGTGTGCTTGGAAATGATGTATTTCCTTCCAAGATCAGAAGAAGAAGGAAAAAAAATCCAGGCATACAGAATATTAATGGAAATAAAACTTGCAGCCCAGTCTAGGCATCAACCCTCTGAGGTGGTGGCAGAGCTCCTGTACCCTCCAGCTCTATAAGCTCATAAAGGTCTTATTTATAAGGAAGGCCAAGGTGGCAGGTGTTGTGTTACCTGTTTGATTTCAAAAGTTCCAAAACAGCTAAGGAAAGTAAAAATAGAGCAATGTGCCTTAGTTTGTTTATATGGTATTTAGGTGTTTGGAGGTCACAATATCATCTGACATTTTTACTTATCACTTCAGATACATTGTAATATATTTAGTGTACGGTTTAAAAAAGAAAAGTAGTTCACTGGTCCCTCCAGGAATAAAATAGTATGTTACATTTTTTTCATAGTAATTCCTAGCATATATATCTTCCTTTTCTAAGTTGAATGATTATTTCATATTTATTCTCTGTATTTGTAGGGTCTTTATTGACATACCCGCTCTGATTTTGGTTGCTTTGGATTGTGATCATCTTGAGCTAACAGACTTCTTCCCGGATAACTAACAGCTTGTTAAGACTCTGTAAAGGGCACACGCAATTTCAACAGACAGGTTGTTTTGTCGATTTAGTCAGCAGTCTTTTTATTGAGCACCTACTATGTGCTGAGCACTGTGTTCCACACCAGAGAAAGAATGGGATTGCAGTCGCTGCCCTGCCTTTTCATGTTTTTATCCTTTCGCTTGTGGCTCTTTCTCAGAATCCAGCCCTTTCCCCCTCTTCGGGTCTCCTTGGCCACCCCCCACTCAACTGAATACATACACGGAGAGACAGACAGACACACATACACACACACACACACACACTCACCACTGTTGATTAACTAAGGGGTTTGTGCCCGCTGTGGAATCTGCGGAGAGGCCCAGACGGTCAGTGGGATTTGCTTCCACCTGGAAGTGGGTCGTGGCCTGTGCACGGAGCTCTGGTTCGCTCGGCCCTGGTGGTCTGCGTGGCCTTTGGTCTCCTGGGAGGATGCTGAGGCTGTGGCCAGGGCGGCACCAAGGGGGGGCCCGGATGCCTCTTTCGAGAACTGGAGTCGTTTCCCCGGGGCTGCCTGTTGTGCAGAGGCTCGGCGGGGTAGTGCACACACGTGTGCCTTCTTTTCCTTTTCCTTCACAGGCCTAAGTTGTGTTTGCCTTCTTGTCTCCCTCACTCTCTCTGGTACAAGGGTCGTAGGTTTCATTTGATTATATTTTGGTTTTCTGTTAGACTAGGCTGGGTCACCTTGTTCCACGTAGCTATTTAGAATTTGCTCGTTTGGGTTTTTTTTTTTTTCTTTCCTTTTTAACATGTCTGCTGCTAAAAGTTAATGCTTTCTCCTATTTTCACGGACTAGATGTCAGAGGACACAACGTTAATAGAAGTCTGCCTTCCCTATAGTACCTTTCAGGGATAGACTTTCAAACCCCTTTAGGAATTATTATTACTTTTTAAAGATTTTATTTATTCATTAGAGAGAGAGCATGAGTGAGAGGAGGGGCAGAGCGAGAGGGAGAAGCAGACTCCAAACTGAGCAGGAGGCCCAAGGTGGGGCTCTATCCTAGGACCCCGAGGTCATGACCTGAGCCGGAGGCAGATGCTTAACCGACTGAGCCTCCCAGGCGCCCCCCCCCCGCCCCTTTAGGAATTAGAATCTTCAGCAGAAAGACATGTATAATGGATTGACTCTAGAAAACAAGACAAAAACTTCTTTTCCTAATTCTTTGCTTTGCATTTGAGCTGTTTCATTTAACTACAGGGGCATCATTAGCCCACTGCCACGCATAAACGTAGATTATATGTTGAGCGAATGAGGCGCTTCTAGCTTCTTAGGAAAAAATGCATTTGATGTCATATCGCTGTATATTTCTGAGCTTCTATCTAACACTATACTTAAGAGCATAGCTATAAATAAATTTTCCTTATGAAAGCCATCACCATCTCCTACTGGTACATCCACTTAATCTCCTGGATGTGTCTAGAAAGACCGGCCCTATGCCTGCCTTTGCTCCTTATTGAATCAGGTTCTCACGTGATGATCTTTTATGTGAACAAGTAACTGACAATATAAAAATCTTTCTACTTAAAGATGGTTAGAACCACATGTTGAAAAAAATTCAATGTATATTTCTGATTCAAGAATTTTATTTTTCACAGTTTTCAGGAATAATGCAAAACAGAGCCTTTGATTTTTGTGGAACATAGCCTCATTTGCTAAGACAGTAAGGTTAGAAGAAGAGGCCTTTCCCTAGGCATAAAAAAACCCCACAAATGTTTAGATGAATTTGATTGGATGTTCAAAAATTTTAAATTTTTTTTTAATTATTTATTTATGATAGTCACAGAGAGAGAGAGAGGCAGAGACACAGGCAGAGGGAGAAGCAGGCTCCATGCACCAGGAGCCCGACGTGGGATTCGATCCCGGGTCTCCAGGATCGCGCCCTGGGCCAAAGGCAGGCGCCAAACCGCTGCGCCACCCAGGGATCCCGGATGTTCAAAAATTTTAAAGAAGAGCTCGCTTCTGGATCTTTACTCACTTCTTGGAGAGAATCCTTGAAAACAAATTTAAAGCATTTTGACTTGTCTTTTCTGTGGACAGAACATTTTGTTCTTTATTGTAGTGGCGAATTCCTCTGGCCCTGGCTGTGGTACAGATTTCCCTCTTTCCTTATTCCACAACTACTGCTCTGTTTTTGTTTGTTTTTAATTCTTAAAGGGATTTCAGTTCTTAAAGAGAGGGGGAGAGCTGATGGTCACTAACCTGTTTTAGTGTAAAGAAAATGAAATATTTGGTCACCAGATGGAATCTGGCCAGACTGAACAACCATGTGACCACTCATTAAAGACTGCCACTCGCTGACTTGCTGGCGTTAAGTTACTCCTGGATTAATGAATGAGCCGCACTGCATTCTAGGCGAACGAACGTCGCCGTTGAAAGAGGCCACATCAGGTAGCAAAGTCAAGAAAATGTCCACACTTGTAGACCAGGAACCACATCCCCAGATGCCCTCTAGGACCAGATACATTAGGAACGAATGAAGGACTGATGAAAACATCATTTTTTTCTTTGCCACCACTGAGCACTAGCAGGTCGCTAACTTATGAAAATAAAAGCACACGGTTGCCAGATTTCTTTTGTTTTCTTTTTTTTTTCTTTTCTTATCTCTTTTCTTTTGTCTTTTCTTTTTCTTTCCTTTCCTTTTTCTTTTTCATTTTCTCTTTTCTGAATATGCCAAATTCTCCATTTTTATATAGATTATATCAGGTTTCTTTCTTTCTTTCTTTCTTTCTTTCTTTCTTTCTTTCTTTCTTTCTTTCTTTCTTACTATCAGTAACCCAGTCAGAAACTTCACCAGCACTGTCCAGTCTGCATTTCCTACATGTACTGCCAGTCTGAGACCTTTGGAAACCTCATCAATTTGAAATATAAATGTAGTGTTCTATAAAAGACAATATGCACGGTATTCTTAATTCTGTGGACAATGGTCAATGATCTGTTTCCTTTGGAAAAAGAGTTTACTTTAGAGCCCCATGGTCCTAACTTTAAGCAAAAGACTAAAAGGCAATTTGGGTTGAAAATTCACCCAAAGGCATGTTAAAAAATGTCAAGAGTTGGAAATCAGTTCCTAATATTGTCTAGTGAAATCTTCAGTCTTTGTCTGTACTGAGTCAGCACTTTAAAAATCATAGATTGGGGTATGGTCTGTTAAGAACATCAGAGAATCTTAGCTTTTGTCATCTATTCCAATAACTTTAAAATTATAAAATTACACTTTTCTGGAATAAATGTATCTTTGCAACATGAAGTATACTTTTTGTTCTTCCTTCTTTAGAATGTAAATGTGCTCAAAACACTTGAGCCGCCCTCCAGCTTTTATTTCTCTAGATTAAGTAGTTTAGACTTCTTCACTATTTCTGTAAATCCTGTTTTACATATTTTAAGTTGTTTCTCTATTTTTTCTTAGAGCTAGTATTATTAATCATCATACTAAATACCAAAGAATTACACAACTGCTTTATTATCTTTTACGTATTGTATGTTTATCTAGATTAGACACACTTTTTGAAAATGGTCCCATTCCAAATCAGGATTAGTTTTTGGTTCTTTTCAAGCTCTGACAGCTGTTTTACACATTTGTTTCTGCTGCTGGATATTACAGTTCCACTGTATTTTTTCCTTCCATAGATGTATAATCTTCTCTGTCCTTTATTTTATTTTAAAATTTATATCCATGATATAACCTTTTGTTTTGAATTCCAATTATATCCATTCCTGAATTAGCTGTACAAGCTATCCCCGGTGTGATGTCATCTTTGAAATTAAGTATCATATGTTCCTTCTTTATTGAAGGCAGTTAGCTGGAGTGTTTAAGAAATACTGGCTTCATCCTTGGGGAACACTGTAGTAGGCTTCCTTGACATTGAATCATTGGTAACTGTTCTTTCATAGGCCCAATTTGGCCATCTGATTTATGTGCTGTGTATCTTAACAATTGAGGGATACTGGCGAAAAAGTGCATGTATTTAAATGTCTGGGTCATCCAAACTGAGGACATCTTAAACTGCCAGATTGAAATTATTTGTAGTTTTGGACTTATTTCATGGTACCAAATATTCTAGTTACACTTCGGGTTTCAGAAAGTATTTCCTTCTCATTTGGATTCTTAAATGCAAAATCTAACCCTGTAGCATATTTTGTGGGTTTGTGACACTCCCGTAGGGACCTTGGGCTCATAAACCAGTGAATGGATTATATAATGCTGCATAAATGCCGTATTTTTTATCTGACAGACATAATCTTGATCCTATATTTTTATGTTACCTAACTGCTTTAGAATACCACTTTTGAAGCAACCCATCAAAATGGAAATTGCCTCTAAAACATGTAGCAATAAATATTGGTCAAGGCTCTGTGTAATTCAGAGTGACTCAATACTTGAACACTAGTCAATTGAAATTCTCTGTTGTTTTTAAAAAAAAACGTTGATCATTTCCATTTTATGGTATCACTTGATCCCCCTCTTTATTAGTTAGCCATATATTTCCTTTTCTTCTAGTTAAAATTCTACTTTCTGATTTCTCTAAGGTATATCTGAGAGTGAAGCAGGCATAAAAGCAGGCACGGATAAAATAAAAATCTAAAATATTGAGAATTTACACCGTATAGAAATTTAAACTATAAATGAGACCAAGACACATATGTGAGACCCATGAAGCCAGTTACGAAGAGATGAACATCGCTGAGTTCCAGTATACGGTTTTGTCTCCACCACGTTACATTTGAAAACCTTGCTCCAAGATATCTTTCTGACATCTTATAATTGCACTATTGTAGTAATCATTTGATAGGCTGGCTTGCTTGCTTTCTTGGCTTCTCCCTCCACAAATAATTGTGAGACAACAATTGTGTTGTCCTTTTCTAAAAACACAAAGAGAAATTCCCCAATACTTGCTATCCTATTTTGTTTAATGGAAGAGGGTTCTAGACTAGTCAGCTCTGGCTTTAGGTTTTCCTTTCTCCCACCCACTTTATATCGTCCTGATTGAATAGTCCCAGGAACACTACCTTCACCATACCTACCGCTTTATCAAAAGCCTTCTGAAGCTCCCGACTTTCACGGCACTGAGTCTCAATCCCCCCTTACTTCTCAGGCTATAGTAACCTGGTCTCATCTTCCATTCCTAGCAGAGATTTTCCTTTCTTTCTTTTTTTTTTTTTTAACCTTCCCATAGACATATTATGTACACATTTCTCCATTTTTACCTTTGTTCATGTGTTCCAAATCTTCTTCATTCTCCACAACCAATATCAAGGGTCATCTTATGTGTAGCTCTTTTAGTCTGCTGATCTCAATTCTGATCTTTTTCACAACTTTATCAGTAACATTCAATTTAGTTATCAATTAGATTATGCCTTTTTTTTGTCTGCTGCTTTACAACCTGAATGTCAGACCTAGAGCCATGTCTTCTGTTGTCAAGTTCTCACATGTTGAGCACATAGTTATCATTAGATATTCACTTCAGTGGTGATTGATCTCTTGGCTCTTTCACATGAAGTATCTTTTATAAGCAAACATGGGCATAAAGGCACTGGTTTTACAATGCTGCACTTCAATGAGAGCAAATGCCATAAAAATATTCTCTCTGTAAAGAGGAATTGTACTGCTTAAATATTCCCTGACAGATTTCATTAATGGAGACTAGTAGAGAAGACAAATCAAATTCTTAGGGATTTATTGAGCATTTACATTATGAAATATAATTGGCACGTGATGGTTTTCACTAAGAAGGTTAATAGCTGACTCTCGAAAGCATTTGTTTACTAACTCCTAACTTGGCAATCTGGGATTATGTCTCCTGGTAGTCTTTTAGTTAGGCATGTAGTTCTTTCTCACCAGAGATTTGTGAGGACTCCCGAGCCTTGCTCTAACTCGGCATGCTATTACTTACTCATTTCTACTTTGAAAACAAGACTACTAGCACTGGGTGTTATTCTGTATGTTGGCAAATTGAACACCAATAACAAATAAATTTATTATTTAAAAAAAAAAGAAAACAAGACTACTACTAAAAAGTGATTACGAAAAACTAGGTCGTATAAGAATAGAGATTTAACAGACTGCTAAGTTTTTAAGTTTGCACTGTTAGTCACAACGCAAAACATCTTGTTTCCTAGGTAGACAGGTACTTAATCAAATGTTAAGTGGAATAAAATGTAAAGGACGTGCTTTTGTGACCAGATTCTCTATTCCTTGGCTCTCTCTCTCAAAGAGTCAGCGCTTGGATGTGAAGTCGGTGGACTACTCTCTGTTACCTCATTTTGGAGTGAAGTCTAGCACTCTGAAAAGGAAAAGATAAATTATTCTTTGGGGAGCAATCCAGTTTACTAAGCTGTGTACGAGGCTGGGGGGTCAGGTGACCTGACTGTGTTCAAATTGTAAAAGGCAAGTGTCAATTGACAGTGTGTTCTGCTCACTAAACTAGCACTCAAAGACTAGTGGGTTAGCTTGCAGCTACCATTCCTACGCAACCGTTCTGGAGGAAGGCTTTTGTTTGTATTGCTAGCTAAGCCTGGCCCTGGTTTAAAATGTTTAGATACTATTCCTTCCATATCATATCTAATGAGTCTAGGGTGGCGTTTGGAGAGCGGGGGAGATGGCATTAGGGAATAGTTTTATTGTTCTCAGTATCAGCCTGTGTCTTTTCTCTTCAAAACCTTCCAGATACCTCTGAGAATCAGGACTTAAAGTTTATCATTTGGTAATACTATTATCCTTCACCGAAAAGGAACTCTCTGGAAGCATCCAGCTGTACGTGTGTGTGGGTACATAATATCACACATACATCATGATATGAAATATGTAACTATTAAGTATTGACTAGTGATTTTCAACAATAACAGAATTTTCAAATCTTAATAAATACAAATACCTGTTCTGTCCTTCAAAGCATATTTGTGCCTCCTGCTTGAAAAGTACTTTGGTCTCGTGTCACTTTCTTCTGATTATCTTTAGTGTTGGCAACACTTCTATCCCTTAAGAATATATACACACACACACACACACACACACACACACACACACATAAACATTATATATGTATATATATGAATATATGATTTGGGCAAATAGCCAAATGTCATTTGGAGCAAAGCCTAGTAGATGAGCTATGAGGAGAACTGAGCAAATGAAATATAATATTTGGCCTCAAAAGAGTTGTAACCATAAAATAGCCCTGGTTTCCTTGTGTCCAGAACTAGAAAATGTATGCCATGTGGTCATGTCCGTCTATAAAGCAGTAGCACCCGTATGTCTCCTTGCTTTACGGTTTCGCTCTCTGCTTTACACAGGAATGAAACTTTAGGTATGTTGTTGTATTGCTCATCAAAGTACCACTTTTAGAAGATTGTACTTGAAGGGTTTTTTAATAGCACTAGAAAGACTTTTCTGGCATGCCACAGGAAAGCTTTCGCCTGCGTTAAGTGTACATTTAATCAACATTACGGCAATTACAGCTCTTTCAGAAGCCCTTCACCCTGTTTTGTGGCAGGAACTTTGTCTAGTATAAAACTGTCATAAGTAGAGGTAATTCGAAATTTATCCTCCTTCATTTATTTCAGGGTAAGTTAGGATGGGGGGATGGATTCCCATCTTTTTTTCTAATTGCAGGGATTAGAGTTGCAATCCATTCTGAACTTCAGAGATCACTTTTTAGCATCTCCGCCACTTGAAAATGCTGTGACGCTATTTCTCAGTCATTGCTCTTGTATTGTTTGAGTCATCTCATTGCACATCTCGACTGAGAGGCTGTAATGGGACTTAGTGCCAAACCGAAGAAGTCCAAGCTGGATGATTCTCTCAAATAGTTTTGTGCCCTTGGGAGATTTCACTTGTACTTCTTGTCTATAAAGCTGCCCAGAAAAGAAAGAGTATCGTTTTCATACGCTTTTGCAATGATCTTCACTTGGTAGTTTATGCCACGGGTCTTGAATGCAGTTCTGCAGACCCATTGCTGGGGGAGTGGAGTTCTCTTTAATAGTCATAATGAAAATCCAGGCTGTCTGGGCATATCCTGGTCTGGCTTCCCAGTCAGTTATCTGTCCAGTAGGATTGTATTTCATGTCTTAGGAAAAAACCACTTGAAGGGCTCAGGTACACAAACTATTCTTTCACTTCAGATAATGATACTGTTAGATCATTAATATTGACCTAGAAGTAAAGCAGGCTCAGCCGACCAGGGGAGGAGCTGGATGGCTGTGAGAGCCAACACAGCCTTCATCAAAGTCATGGGTCCTTGCCAAGGGAGCCAGTAGTTCCCCTGAGCTCTACACCGATCATGTCGCCGTTGAAGTCTTGGTTGTAGTCCTGGAATGCCCATGACAAACATGAACTTTATCCAGAGGACGTTGTCAAAGAAAGTGAATGATCTGAAAAACGTCTGCTACTTTAAATTGTTAAAGAAAAGTTGGCTTGGCAATAGGATGGAAGACTTCAGGGAAGATATGGTAATAGTTCTTCCTTATCTGAAGAGCTGTTTGTTTACCATATGGAAAATAGGAGATGGGCTCTGCGTGCATCACAAGAGGGTGGGACAAAGTATAAATTAATTTGAAAAATGCTATTTCTGATGCTGGACTAAACGTCTAACAAATCGAGTTAGACAGTATAGCAACGAGAGAGTATATTCCATACACAGAAGTGTGTTAGGTCCTTTGGGGATAGGAAACATGACTCTTACGATCTTGCCTCAGAAGGTTGGCACCAAACTTCCAGAAGTTTACAGTTCCATAATGAAAACAGGCATTTTCCTAGCTCTAATAAAACTAGAAAATAATATTTTTTTCTTAGACTGTGCTGATAAAGCCCCTTACGACGTGGAAGAAAGAGAGATCCCTTTGAGTGGATAAACATGAACCTCTCCCTCCTGGAGGCTAGGTTGGAGGCACACACCTGGTCCCTAGACCATTTGCTTGAGGGAAGCTATCGAGAACTGAACTAGGGAAGGAAAGATCTGAGGTTTAATGGGTTAGATTCTATCCCTGGGACTTGGGCCTATTACCTAACTTCTGGGCCTCTGTTTCCAGTCTGGAAAAGGAAAATTATAGTCTCAGTCATGATTCAATAATAGATTGTTAGGATCCATCTGGATGATGTTTGTAGAAGGGTTTTAAAAACTCAAAAAGGCTTGGCAAATATTAGGGATTGCTGTGACATAAAATTTCATTTATCTTGCTTTTACCATGTTTACGCAAAGCAAATGCTGAACTTCTCTTGAGTTTTAGTAATACCCTTATAGAGACTACAGAGAATTTCAGGATAAGAACGCCTGAATAATATGCCATTTATAAGTCTCTGCATTCTGCGTGTGTAAGCATGCATGTGTGTTAAAGAAAGGCAGTTTTGGGGCAAACATCATTATGCTCTTGTAACAGCAATCTGTTGTAAGGTACAACTCTTGAAGTGAGACCATTTACACACACACACACACACACACACACACGTCTTGTTTGTGGAGATTTTCATCATTGATTTTTAACTGGAAGAACAGAGACTGGTGGCCTCAGAAATACAGCGAGATATGTTGACAGGGTAATATGGGAAATAAATGCTATCACATATAACTCTGGGGTTACATGGTTACTATTTAACATTAGGCAAAGAAGTTGAAAAAAATCAACCTTAATAACAAAATTAGCCAGATCACAAATACAGTAGTCTCGTCCGTTGATGTGCATTCTCCAGGCCTGTCATAATTCCCTGTCCTTCTGATTCACTGGTTCTCAACCTTGACTACATAGTAGAATTACCTGGGGACCTTTAAAACCCCAGAGCCCAGGCTGTACCCCTAACCGGTTCAGAATCTCTGGGGATGAGAAGTAGTTACTGGTGTTTTTAAAAGTTCCCCAGGCAATTCCAGTGTACCCCAGATTTGAGGTCCACTTCCCCGTATCTCTGTGTAGCACCATATTGGATTTAGTAATGGGAATGCTAGTCTAGACTCCCTTGTCCCCACCCTCCCTATTTAATTCTACCAAGCTCTGCAGGTTCTCCTTTAGCTGTCTTGGTTTGACCCTTACCATCCCCAGGAATGTGAGTTTAGCCAAGACCTTTATAGCTAAATATCTAGGTTTCTTCTTTCAGTCCCTCTTAAATGGCATTACCATTTCAAACAACAGACTTTGACACAAGAATTTTGTTATTTCACTTAAGAACTTACACTGCTTTGGCACCTGAAATCCAGGATCCTTTATAACCAAGCTCCTTTAAAAAAAAAAAAAAAAGAAAAAGAAAAAGAAAAAGAATCTCCTGTTTGCTTCTGTTTCCTATTGCAACACCTTATTTTGGGGAGAGAATCGAGGAAATCAGGAAGATGAGTTGTTTTAGCATTATGTCCCCTGTAATCCCGGGGTTCAGTGGAGGAGCCTTGGGGCGGGCAGGCACTGGGGAGGGCGGAGAGGGAGATGCCGAGCAAGAGGCACATCTGGGCTCTGTTTTGCCCCAACCCCTTCCTCTTATTTCACCCAGATGGCTTCCTTAATATAGTTGGGTTGTGCCTAAGATTTGATTATAACCAGAAAGAGTGGCATTGCTAAAAGGAAAACAAAAACAACAACAACGAGAAAACAACTCTGACGATTACCGGTGGCTAAGCCGTTCATTTCACAGGGGAGGAAACTAAGGCTCAGGGAGGTTAAGTGACTCATCCCAAGTCATATAGCTAAAATCTGCCCTTTGCCCCTGCCAGTGTGATCTCTTTACTTGCTCTGAAAAATCAGAAGAAATGTCATGCTAGCTCTTGACACAGGACCTTATACATACAGGTGTTCAGCAAATATTTGTTGAATGAACACTTGAATGAATGCTGTTTTGTGCTTTTCCGTTTCTGTTCACGTTGTTACCATAAAAAGAACGCTACTTCTTTTTTTTTTCTTTTCTAAATCTCCTTTTCACCTATAAAAGCAATCTGTCAAAGTATATCTCATCCTACTTCTGCCTCAAAATCTGTCCCTGCACTCATGACCACAAAGGTGATTCATTGGATTATATTTTAGCTCTTTTTAATACTGTCTTGTTCTCTAATTATTTTCTGGATGTCTCTCTTCTCCGTAACAAGATTGTATGCCTGTGCCTCGAAGTATAGGACCTTGCCATATACACCTTTAATATTTCTTCTAGTGTGGACAAGGCTTAATACATACTTGTTGAGTTGGATTACTGGATTGCCCTGAAGCTATAGTATAGTTTTTATGCCTCTGCTAATAGTAATTAAAACACATGAGAATCAAATATCCTAAAATATGAACTTGGAATTTTTACTCAGTAAAAGCAATGCCCTTTTATTAAGGAATTAAACAAATGGGATTTTTATGTCCATAAAATGCCTTTCCCATTAAAATAAACTCACATTCTTTTCATTTTGACCTCTTTTTTTTTTTTTTTTTAAGCAAAAGACTGCAACAGGAAAAGAAAGTAGATTAAATAATTTGTGGTCTGCCAGATTTTTTTTTCTTGAGGTCTCTCAGTACTCACAGTCTCGGTCACTTAGCATAGGAGCCCCTAAAAGCAAGGCCAAACTGCAGCTTCATGGGAAAGACACTGGGGAAATGTCCAATCCAGTGGGAGCCAAGTCACAGTTTCATTCCCTGTTCAAAGCCACATTTCCTGGCTGGATCAGTTGGAATTTTCTTTTGAAGAAAAGAGTGTTCCTGGATTGGTTTCAGGCCCTTTTCTTCACAGCGGTCATTCTAGAATTCTCCACAGAGTTCTTTATAAGTCAGTAGGAAAAGTGATTCAGTCATTTTCCCTGGAAAATGTATTCAAATGCACGTCATGTCCCTTAGACACTTGATGTCCTACCCACTGGATGTCCATCTTCTTCCTTAGAGGAATATTCTAGTGCATGCACTAAGATTCCATGACAAGCAGCAGCTCAAGCACTCAGAATTCTTGGTGTCATTTGTTTTAATACAGCGTTCTTTCCATTTACTTATTGACTCTCACTCAACAGCTATTTATCGACCCCCTCAGAAAAGTAACAGAATACTCAAGAGTGTGAACTTAGAGTTAGACTTGTATTTGAGTTCTTAAACTTAAGTGATGTTTGAACTTGGGCAAGTTGTTTAACTTCTCTGGATCTCAATTTTATAATCTGTAAAGTGATCATAGTGATGGCACCACTGCTTAAGGTCATTGTGAAAATCATATAATTCCTATGAATGCCTTGAGCTAGTGCCTGATGCATGGCACATACTCCAAGTATTGTGTGACACCTGCGACCTGGTCCATGTTAGGCAGGCTGCTGAGGATAGCGGAACTAATAAGGCATGGCTTTTGCTGCTGGGGATTCAAAGTCTAGTCAGGGAGACATCTAGCTCGGCGTGGTTTTACTGTATAATACAGCAAGCTGCAGGATAGAGTTGCAATGGGCTAGGGGCACCAGAAGAGGGCTGTGTCTCACTCTGGGGCAGGGGAAATTGGAGAAAAGCACAGAGAGGTGGTGGTTTATCTGGATTTGAAAGAACATGTAGGCAGGTGCCGAGTAATAGGGTATAAGGTGAAAATGTAAACAAGCAGTGTGCACAACGGCGTGCAAGCACGGAAGAGAATGTCCTATCTAGAAGAACAAGTCACTGTCCATGCGCGCCCTGTTGAGTGATGGCAGGTTGAAATTGAGCTTGTGACAGTATCAGCCTCTTCCCTTGACACTTTTCCCTGGAATTGCTGCCTACTGCTAAAAAGCAAGGAGAACACCTCAGAAAGGGAGTCCAGAGGTAGCTGGCTGCGGTGCACACCTGAGGCTTTGGGCTTGGTGGTGTGGCACCATTATCACAAGTTAAAAATAGAGATAGCAAGAACCTCAGAAGAGGTTGGATTTTGTAAGAAATGGTCTGGGAAGACTGGGTGGAGGGACAAAAAGGATTTAGATGGTATATGGAAGGAGACTCCTCCACCTTAATTTCGGACATATACTCTGTATCTGAACAGGCACGCTCACTACTGCCTTATTTTTACGCCTGCAGAGCCCACACTGGGTCTCAAAAGCCATACCATTTTGGCAAAGTGCTCTTGGAACTGTAGAACCAATTCCCTTTGGGCAAACTTGCTTCTGATGAAATGAAGAGGCCATGCAGTGTGGTGGGATCACTCCATGCTCTAGACCCTAGACGTAGGTTACCTAGGAATGGAATTCACTCTTTCTTGCTGACAAACTTTGTGACCTTTTATAAGTATTGGGCTTCACATTTCTCCTGCGTCACGTGAAGGGTCGGTAGCAGGCAATACTGTGTGATGATTCTAGATTTTAAGTTCTATAATTCAAAGTCTCTAAAATATAAGTTGTTGAAAAACAACAGCAGTGGCACACTGGAACTTTCAGGGAATATAGAAACTGAGGCAGGTGATACAGGACCAATGCCACCCTTTTGTTAAGAACAAGTTCTGCCAAACTAAAGCAAAGAGACATTTTAAGAGGGGTGGGAAATAGCCTAAGATGATGTGCAGTGAAATCCAGGAACCAAGGGAACTTGAGCCCTGCACCATCCCCGCTCCTCACAGACACACTCAGTAACACAGAAATGTTGGTTTCAAAAGACAAAACAAAACTATCATAAAAAGAGGATAGAAAGTCAGGCTGCTGTCAGGAGAGGATCCGGTTAGACTAAAGACGGCACATTTGAAAAAGGAGAAGCCACAAGTAAGCTCAACATTCTGAGATTCTTTTCTAGCTCCCAGACTTTATCCAAAAGCCAGTTACTGATTTTGTAGACTGCACAGGGATCTCGGGGGTGGCTGACACTGTAAGAACCTGAAAGCCATTTCTCTGCCTTTCCATTACAATATATTCTCTATCGTGTATATGTTAGGAGATACTGCCTTTGTAAATACCCAATGTTCTACAGAAGCTCAGTTTTCAACCTCAGTGTTTAAGAATTACGCTCCCACAATTACTCCATTGCATTTGCAATGCTAGAGGCCAACATAAATTACTAAGGAACCACAGACCAGTTTTTGAAGAACAAATTGTTCCAGACGAATTCAGTTTCTCTTCCTGTTAAAATGACAGGCCATGTATTGTGGGGGGTGGAGGAGCGGGGTAGGGGATGAGTAGCGGTAACGTTGGAAAGGATCTTGATCTTGAATCTTATATGATGTCATCAGTGAACTAGACATAACATTCTGAGGCTGACTTATTGTTGGGTTGGTTCCCACTCACTGGGGAGTGGCTAGCACCCTTAAGTAGTTAGCCATGATTTACTTGCATTTAGGAGAGTATCCCAAGGATATCTTCCATGGTCACCAGAGTGACTGGTGCTCTTTGTAAAGGTCCAGGCATGCTCACCAGGCCTTCTGGTGAAGTACTGTCTTTGATCTCAAAATTAATTTTGTTCTTATTTCCTTGACTATCAGCAACTCAATCATAAATGTACTCAATTACGGCAATTCTTTTTTTTTTTTTTTTAATTAACTTTTATTGGTGTTTATGGTTAGCAAGAAAGTGTGAAGAGCTTAAGAAGACATTACTAAAAGCAATATGGTATTTTGGATGGGACAGAAAGGAACGCTGGGTAAAAACTAAGGAAAATACGTACTTTAGTTGATAATAGAGTATCAGTATTGATTCATTGGTTGTGACAAACAAACTAATGTTAAGATACTAACAATACAGAAACTCTGCACTCTCTTTGCAACTTTTCTCTAAAACTATTGTAAAAATGTCAGCCACGTCTCCTTCCCATCACCCGCCCCTCCACATAAACCCGTTGCCTTACACAGTATATATTGCATCTTATTTTGGCTTCATATATCTAGAAAAATGAGTATAAAGAGGACCAGGAAAAGTAAAAGAAGATGAGAGAAGATAAAACATCTAAGTGAGTTAAACTTATCTGGCTTAACAAAAAGAACAGTGTTTGGTGGTTCTGAAAATTGTTTCTAATTTTATGAAAGGCTTTCACAAATATGTCACTGGACAGAAGACAAAACAAAAGGAAACAGACTCGAATTATAAACAGAACTTAGCTTAGAAAGAATAATTTTTATATAAAAAGCTGATTTAATATCAAAATAGTCTGATAAAAGTAAAGGCAAATGTGGGAAACTGTATTTGAAAAGAAAGGGATTATCTCCTGCACGGTCCTATACAGTAGCCACTAGCCACGTGTGGCTGTGCAAATGGAAGTTTTAACTAGAAAAATAAAATCAAGATTCAGTTGTGCATTTGCTCTAGTCACATTTCCAGCGCTCACTAGACACGGGTGGGTAGTGGCTCTCATGTTGGACAGTACAAATACAGACCATTCTCCTGATTGCAGAGAATTCTGTTGGTCAGCTGAATTCCGTGCTAGTTGAGGAATCACTGAAGTAATTTGAGGTAAAATTATTCATATTTGGCTTTGAATGTTATATATATAGTTAGGTTTGCTATTAGCATGTCTTACTTGGGAATGCACGGAAATCCAAACAAAACTTTGAAACCTTAATGTTTACCATTTCACATCTTTTCTTTCCTATTCCATGCAGAGAATAAGCTTTCAGATAAGCTACTGGCAGAGCCATGCCCATTCTTCACACTTAATGGTTCACAGTTTTCTCGAGACAGATTGTTTGGCCTAAAGTAGCGCTGCAAAAGTCAATAAGGATGTTAGTGCTACCAACAGAGTTTAGCACATAAGCAGAGTGGGTAACACTATAAAATCTGAAAGCCATTCTGCCCTCCTTCCATTAAAATAAAATCTCCCTTGGTCATGTAAATATTAAAAAATACTGTCTTTATATTTATTGCATACATATTTTGAGTGTAAATTCTTTTTTGTATTACAACCTAGGGGACTTCCATTTCTGAATACCCCCAGACTGGAATAGGAGTGCACATCTTGGATAATTCAGGCTGAGGGCTCTCAAAAGGGTGACCTCAAATATTGATAAAATATATTTTAAGCTAATATACAAATCTGGTTATCTGTATAAATAAAATTAGATGTTCATTTTTTAAAGCAAGTTGAAACATGGAGGTGATACCTGGTTTCAAAATCTAAACTGCTATAATTTTCAAATTTTCTAATAATAGGGGCACCTTGGGTGGCTGGCTCATTTGGTTGAGCGTCTGCCCTTGGCTCAGGTCATGATCCCAGGCTCGTGGGATCGAGGTCCACCTGGGGCTCCCTCTTCAGGGGGAGCCTGCTTCTCCTTCTGCTGGTCCCCTGCTTGTGCTCTCTATCAAATAAACAAATAAAATATTAAAAACTTTCTAATAGTTGATACAAAGTAACACATTACTCTAAAATAGTCTTGGTCACATATTTTACTTTTTACTCTAGATGTTTTATAAGGCTCAGAAGGATGGCATGGATTAGTATAAAGCTGTATTTCTCGGTCTGGGTACATAGACTCTTGTCCATATGTGTATTACTGGAATCCAGGAGAATTTGTAATTTTATATTTTCATTTTATTTTATTTTTTTATTTTTTATATTTTCATTTTAATGATACAATGAAAAATGTTTTATAGGAATAAACATAAAACTTTCTTTGATCATGACCATTTCAATTGAAAACTTTTTTATAGAAGAAAATTTTTTAAGTCAGTGTTTCTCCAACTGGGTACCAGGCTTATAACCTATGATAGTTTCAAAATAATTTTTCCTTTGAAAATGAGTTTTTATGTTACTCGAGGTTAAGAAACCTTATATGATGAATTTAAACAAACAAAAAACCAAATTCATATGTGCTCTCTTTGGCATGATTTATCTACAGATTCAGACATAAGTGGCAGTTCGATTCCAATCTGGTATAAATTTCCAGTATCCATTTCTAATGCATTTGCTGACATTTTAAGTTTGTAGACCATGTCTGTTGATACTCTTTCAGTTTGTACAAAACACTCCACTGCTCCAACTCCCCCAGGTGTATGCTTTGCAGCACAAAATTTTGTTGCCACTGAGGTATTTTGGTAAAAGGACCCTTGAATGAATATTTTAAAATATTTTTTTATATATCAGTTTTTTAAGCCTGTAAAGGCAGAACCTAGATATTCTTTTGGGTCAAGACTCAAAGAAACAAACATGGAGATGATATTAAGGTAACACAAATGAAAAGAAGATAAAAAAGATGTCCATTTCTTTGAAATCTGAGATGGAAATTCAAAGTGTCATATGTTTGTCGGATTAGAAGTGCTCTGCAGAATTCAAAATACTGGCCAAGAGTATTGCTCTGGTGATTTGTATTCCTTCTCCCTTCAAAACATAAGAGATGAAACTTTTCTTTTAAGTTAAAAAATGGTTCTGCAAACCATAACATTAAATGAAACTTAGAAATATCAGTTGGGGCTGACAGGGCAGGATCCATGAGTAAGAAGGTTGGGTTGTTATAGGCGACATGAGACATTTTGAGAACTGCACCCAAATTTGGGAGTTACAGTTGTGAATAATCCCTTTATTTAGGTAGATTTCCCAACATCATTGAATGTTCTCACCTGAAACATTTTATATTCCTGTGTTTCCCTGCTATTAGATACTGACTCTAAAAATAATAATTTATACATAGATGAATACTTCTATGTGAATGTCTCTTGCTCATCTTGCCTCCTACTACATATAAGTGGCAGTGGTTCCATATAATTGAGAAGATGAGGCTGACCTGAGTGAGCAAAAATAAATAAATAAATAGATAGATAGATAGATAGATAGATAGATAGATAGATAAATAATCAAGCAAACAAATAATTCAAGCATAGGACATGGCAAGTAGAAAAAGAGATGCCAGAAGCAGGTGTGTGGTTCGCATATATGTAAATACCTGGATCA
Organism: Vulpes lagopus; assembly: GCF_018345385.1. Lineage (NCBI taxonomy): Eukaryota > Metazoa > Chordata > Mammalia > Carnivora > Canidae > Vulpes > Vulpes lagopus. Next base: position 88,336,560 of record NC_054834.1, on the reverse strand, counting down.
TAGAGTTCTAAGTCTGGGTGCATGTTTCACAAGACTTCTCTCATATTAGAATGGCCTAGAAGGCTTGTTAAAAATACAGATTATTAGTCTCCACCTAGGATTTCTGATTTAGTAGATTGGGGGTAAGGCTCTCTAAGTTGGATTTCTAACAAGTTCCTCTGTGATGCTGTTGCTGCTAGTTCCAGAGACTACATTTTGAAAATCACAGGTCTATTATAAGACTTAATAGATTTATAGGTAGTTACGCCCACAGCTCTTATGTGCATGAAGTGACATCTTTCAATTGTTACTGTTTCTCCTGTACAAAAACTATGTGTCAGATCTTACACAAGAACAAACTTAAATTCACTCTCTCAGCTCAGCCAGAGCAACTAGAAACAAGGGATACTGAAGGAGTAAAAAGAAAAAAGGAAATTGGAGTTTATCCAGGCCCTATTATATCTATTTCTATTAATATTACTCTGGTTCTTTTGGATCAATAAGAAGAGACCATGGTTAACCCAAATGTAGCATGAAAAAAATGCATTGCCTTGATTTTGTATAATTTTCTAAGATTTAATCTAAGAACATTCATGTACATAGAGACTTTAAGGTGAACACGTATTATAGTTTTCCTACACACATTGCGAAGGAACTATAGATCCATCAGAAGTAGTGAATTTCAACCACTACTCAAGTGGATTTCCACCAACACTGAAGTTACTCCTCTCTTCTTCCACAAGCTAAGCCTGTACTTCTCAGAGAGCCATTGAAATACTCTGTGCCCCAGCTTTTCTATCTATATATTTTTTTTTAAGAAAAAGAAGTCCCAGTTCTTATTTTTTGTCAGGAATGTTATATATAACAACCATACACATGGTGGTCATGCAACTCTTTGAAAGAAGGCACTAAACAAATCCGAAGAACTGCATTATAATTTTCTTAGACCTTAGTTCCCAATAGAATTTCCTAGTTCCCAAAGAATTCTCCGATTCTACTTCAAAGTTTGCTTATATCCAAACAAACAAATAAATAAATAATTTTTTTCAACTTTAGGGTATGCTTCAAAATATTTTTACCACAGCCCTGAAATCATTTCAGTTTTGTAAATTAAACAGTGGCCTACATCACTCGAATTCTATAAAGTCGCCAGCTTGATTTCAGTGCCTCTTCTTAAAGACAGTTAATAGCAGCTGGCAGTGAAAGACTGAAAAGAAGCCTTGGAACAGAATTGTCTTTATTCAGATTGCTCTCCATATAAAATGCAGCCCAGGAATATCAGCAGTAGCGTTTCTTGAACGCTAGAAGTCATGGAGAAATCATGACATGGGGCATTAACTCAGGACTACATTTCTACACTAGAAAAGCTAAGCTACACCTGTGCTTAAAACAACAACAACAACAACAACAACAACAACAATGGAAGAATAATACCCCCAGCTGGTACAAAATGTAAGTATGACAAGCTCCTCTTTCCCACCTGCCTGCAAGAGATACTGCATTTGAGTCAGTGAAACAAAGTTCTTCAATCTCTGTAGGACACTTCCACTGCCACCTACTGTAGGCCTGAAGGGAGACAGAGGCTGGTAGGGAAGGGAGACAGTCAGGATTCCAGCTTCCTGCTCAAGAGCCACATTCATCCATTCACTCCCTGTAATGCCGAGTACCTCCTATCTGCCAGACAATAGTAACAAGAATGCTACCAATAACACAGCAATGTATTAAATGCTAGCTCTGTAGCAGACACTATTCGATCATTATTACAAGTATTACTTCATTTAATTATCCAACAATTTATAGGATAGATACTCTTCTTGTCTCCATTTTAACAGGTGAAGAAACCAAGGCTCAAATAAGAGGAAACTACTGTTTCATGGTCATTCAGCACATAATCACTAGAGCCAGGAGTCTGTGCTCTCAGCCAGGTCTATCTGACCCCAGACTTCAAGCTCTTACCTTCGGGGCTGTGTTGCCACTACTCTACACTGGGCAGGGCCATGAACATCCAATAAAGAACAAGACACACACCATCTCTCCCCCGAGGAGCATATAATCTCAACCGACCTGGGCTTTAGTTTCCTGCGTGCAGGCTGGGGTAGGTTATGGCACAGTGTGGCTTTGTTTCTAGATCTTCTATAAATCCCAGGCAATTAAATGAAGGCTTTCATGAAACCAGTACATCTAATTAGCAGAGGAGTTTCTGAACATGTCTTCTTGGGAACTGCGTAGTCATCTCGGAGAGTTCACTGAACTTGAGCTCGTGCACTGACATCTTGGGGAAAGGCACCACCTAGGATAAGATGAAGACAGAAGAATGGACTATGTTTATTTTCTTGGCTTAAAAATTCTCCTTGTCCAGAGGAGAGTCAGCTGTCAAATCCAACTTACTAGAGGAAACAGCAGAAATGAAGTCTGTTTCTATAGCTCTCTCCCCTTGGGGACCCAGTGTCTCACAACAAGTACATTTCCATTTGAAGAAATCCTTAAATGAATCCCACACCCCAAGGTAGGTGTTTGTTTACACTCTGCAGATCCAGTTCCCTGGCTCCACATTTAGGGCAAGTTAATTCTAACACTCCCCACCTGCATCTCTTCTAACTAAGGGACGTCCTTTGGTTTTTAATAATCTTTCCTTATCGTTAGCTGCCTACTTCCTGCCTCCCCCCACATATTTATATTTATTTTCTAGCCAGAAATTCTAACCAGTTATACATTGGTAGTAAAAAAATCAACAATATAAACTGTAACTTTGTGGTTTCCTGTTGTGTTTTGTTATATCTCTCTCCTCCTTGGAAAGATACAGAAATGGCAGCTTAAAGAAACTAAGGCAGAATAAATCTAATATCCAAGGAAATGTGCAGGATGGAAGAGGACAAACCAGATTACAAAACAAGTTACGGTATCCCAAAAATATGTGGCTGATGCAAAAAAAGATACTGACCTGATAAGTCTGCACCTGAGAGACAAAATGTATGATTATTTGACTCTGAACAATGGGAGAGTTAGAACTTGACTGTAAACATCATCATTGCTCTTTTGTTGTTGTTGTTGCTGTTGTTGCTGTGTTGTCACGCTGTCTGGCAGAAGCATGGGAACAAAACAATAACTACAGCGCTTTGTTTTTCCATAGAGGATTTTTTCTTGAATTTCCTTGAGGTCATGTAAGGAAGCTTCTTCAATAAATCAGACAATCTTCAAATATTTGTGAAGCACCTCGTGTGTGTAAGATGTTGTCCTAAACCCCTTTAGAAGCTTACAGTCTAATTGAAGGAGACACAGAACATATACTTGAAAATATAAGTGAGGTGGGGTACCTGGCTAGCTCAGTTGGTGGAACGTGTGACTCTTGATCTCAGGGTTGTAAGTTCAGCCTCACATTGGGTGTAGAAATGACTTAAAAAAAAAAAAACTTTATAAAAAGACAAATACTTTTTTTCTTTTTTTTAAAGATTTTATTTATTCATTCATAAGAGACAGAGAAAGAGGCTGAGACACAGGCAGAGGGAGAAGCAGGCTCCACGCAGGGAGCCCAATGTGGGACTCGATCCCGGGTCTCCAGGATCACGCCCTGGGCTGAAGGCAGGCGCCAAACTGCTGAGCCACCCAGGGATCCCTGAGAAATATAACTTTTTAAAAAGAAAGAAAATATAACTAAAGCATTAAAGCCTTTCACACAGATTTTTCATAGGGGCGCTTCTTTCTATAAACATGTGCTCCAAGCTCATCTGTTAGTGTCTTAGCTTTCTAAGGGTTATCACAGCACCATAAGATATGCACAATTTTCATAATAAATCTTGGCAAGCAGATCAAGGATTCTCTTCTTTAACAAAATCAATCAAGTAGAATCTAGAAAAAAAAACAACTTGCTACATTGAACCACTGAAATAACTTCAGTTATCTCATTGTCAAATAATTTTTTAATTCTACATTATGATTGAAGAGTGAAGAAAAAAAGAAGAGAGGGAGATAGCTCTGACCTGGGAGCTAACATAATACATCTTAAAGAACTTCAAAGTAAAACAATTATCTCAGCAACAGGGATGATTTGGCGTCCCTTTGTTAGCCATTTATGTCACATGTGTAATACTTTGACATTAATTTAGAAACTGGCATTTCTAGAGTCTTGCCATATTGCCAGGATATTTCTGTCTCGATAATATATTGATTATATTATTGTAATGAGTTGGCCAGTGACTCAGAGATCTGAAGAAATTATACTAAATTTATCTGAGAGAAGTAATGAGGAAAACTTCAGAATTATTATATGCATGCTTCATATCCTTGTCATGGTAACACTCACCTATTTTGTAACTTGAGAGCAGCTCGGGCTCTTTAATGTGAATCAGAAGCTGTAATTCTTTGATGTTATATAGTACTTAACCGCATGGACTGCCGCTTAAAACATAGTAAAAATCCTCCCCAGTTATAAAAAGATATTAAAAAAAAAAAACCCTAGATAAGTGAAACCTTGACTCTTGGTTCCTTTCCTGAAAATGCTCGTGGGTGTCTAGTTTTTAAAACCTCATAGCTAGTTTTGGTAGTTATCGTTCAGTTGCCATAGATATGTTGACCTATCACAGGTGAGAGGTAACCACGTCAATGACTAAATCCACCAGCCTGCTTTTAGACTATGAGGTTAAACCATAGGGCAGTTTGTCAGGTGGTATCACCATAGAGGGCTCTGAGTTCAGAATATACATCCCTCTCTCACTAAATGCCTGTTGAGGATGTATTCTCACGGTCACAGTTCCTTTTCTGCATGTTTTGTTGTCATTGCCTAGGGCACGTAACACACCTGAGAGCACTGCCCTGTCTCCTACATGAAGCCTCCAACATGCGTGATCACCTCAACCTCCTTATGGTTAGTGTGCTATGGAGGTTAATTCCCTCTTGTCTGTGCTTTTTTTCCCCCATCTTCTGTTCATAAACCTACCCCACCGCCCCCAACCTGTGCGACACATGGACTATTTATTTGCCAATTGCTAAAATGTAGAAAGATGAGGATGGCAGTTAGCGGGGGGTTCTGTGCCTCACCTTCAGCAAGTCACAGAGAATGGGCACACTCATCTCCAGGCGGTCACAAGCTGCTGCGAAGTCTTGTAGAACCGTTAGCCAGGTTGTGCCAGGCAGGTTAGCTGGTGTGAATCGTCGTGTTGGATCGTAGTTCCTATTCCAGTCTGATCTTGATGTTATGGTTGGTTAAGTATCATTGATGAACCAGCCGAGATCCTAAAACAAACCAATAGCATTCTTTAAAACAGATTTTCCAAAAATAAACAGAACTACAGAAGAGAGTCTTGTCATACAGGCTGAAAGTCTTTTCCTTTTGCCAGATTTGTTTTACTCTATCTTGCATATATCTCAAGTGCTTGGTGTATTTTGAGGAAGGTATTAAGCTGCTTGAAATGCTCCATTCATAAAAAATGAATACAACGTGTGTTATCATTATACTGTATGTCTATAGTAACTCCAATTAGGTAGTTATTTTGTTCAATTAAGGTACTTGTTTTTATGGGTTTCTTTTGTTTTATTTGATTCTAAACAATCAAGGCCATTTTTAAAAGCCAGCTTACACTCTTCTCCAACCCCAACGTTGCCAGCTATGGTGTACGCTGTGGTATTAACACTGCATCATTTTAATATTTGACATAATGCTTTGTAGCAGCTAAAATTTAAAAGAGATCACATTTATTTTAAGATCATTATAAAATTATTGTGGTGCAGCCAAGCAGATCGTTCTCATTTTGCTAAAGCCAAGCTTTTCTGTCCATCAGAATTACCTTCCCGCACGTATTTTCTATACAGTAAAAGACAACAGGTCTTGTGATAGTCATTCCTGCTTTTACAGAGATATTCCATTAACGCATAAAATGTTGGAACATCCTTCGCTCCCTGTGTAAGTGTCTGTACTTCCGTAATCACTAGTGGGCTATGAGTGAGAATGTAAGTTAACTTCTTGAATCACACATGTCCATGTTGTAATCATAGAAGTTCTCTGCAACTAGAAGAGCAGAAAGAACAGTTCGGGCCCTTAGGGAAGCAGAGGTGAACACCTTGGAGTACATTAGTTGTGTTTCTTTCAGAGTTTGCTCAGCAGATTCTGAATCGTGAAATCTTTGCCCTCTCTTTGGAAGAAAGCCACAAGAGTCGCTTGAGATGTAGAACGCGTGAAAGGCAGTTGTCTTATTCAGCTTTGCAGTGACTGACAGTCTCATTGGAGAATGAGCCATTTCAATTTATCTTCAATCTACAAATATTAAAATGAATTTTCTGTCTAACCCATAAATAAGTTATAATAATTAGAGATTCATTCATACAATAATATGTATGAAGTCAAATACGTTGCCCTTATTTCTTGGTTTCTAGGAGCTAAAGTGTATGTTTAGTTGTTATTGGGGTATGGATTTATAAGAGAATGTACCAAAAATGTGAGAAAAATGATAGTCATATTTTTGAGTGATTTCAACCAACTATTTTTTTCAGTTTAGAAAACATGTGGAGACAAAGAATGATTAAATTGATTAATAACCAGATGAGTGTTTTTCCTTTTCTTTCTTTCTTCCTTTATTTCTTTTTTAAAGATTTTATTTATTTATTCATGAGAGACACAGAGAGAGAGAGGCAGAGACACAGGCAGAGGGAGAAGCAGGCTGCACGCAGGGAGCCTGACGTGGGACTCATCCAGGGACTCCAGGATCACGCCCTGGGCCGAAGGCAGGCGCTAAATCACTGAGCCACCCAGGGATCCCCTTTTTCTTTAAATATTTGATAAGAAGGCCTTTATTTTTTGTTTTATTTTTTATTTCTCCATTAACTGTACTGTTAGGAAGTTGGTCCAGAAATTGATCCTAAATCTTACCCAAGTTTGACCCATTTTAAGCTTTGCTTTAACTAAGGATTGAGAAGAAAATGGTTTTCTTTTTATTAATACTATGTAATCATTTTTAATGATTTTTTAGGATTCCACCTGGATTAGGCGTCATTCCCCTCTCTCCCTTCAGAGCGTTCATCTAGAGAATCAGGATATTTAAATGTTGCTAACTGCATTTTATCTTACTGGATCTTTCAGCAAAGTTCAACGAAGTTGACCACTGTGCCTCCTCCATACACTTTCTTCCTCTTGTTGACCATAACCTCCTGGTTTTCTTCCTTAGTAGTACGTCCTTTTAATTATCCTTCACTAGCTCTTCTTCTATTTGAACTCTAAATGTCAGATTGTTTCCTGGGGCTTGGCCCTTCTTTTTAACATACACACTCTTCCTGGGTGATTCCATCCAGCTCCATTGGTGTCTTTTGGGGGAGCAGATGGCTCTCAAATGTTTCTTTCTGGTCACAATACCCTCTAAAACACCAGAACCCTATATCTAACTGCTGACCGGACACTTGGACTTAGATGTCCAGTAGGCATCTATGAATCGAAAAGGCCAAATGAATAGCTTATAATTTTGGCCCTCCGGACTTGTACTCCTCCTGATAATTCACTATCAGAGGATACAGATTTACTATTTACCTGCTTGCTAAAGCCAAAACCTTGATTATGCTCTTTCCTTCAGTTCAAGCTGCTGCCAATCCATCAAGACAATAGCTGTTCTCTTGGCAAAACATATGAGACAGTTCTTGTCGTTCAGACTTAGCAGAAGTTTCTCCTGACCATGAGAGCCAGTGTAGACACCTAGTCGTTTTCTAGCCTATCATACCAGTTTAACTATCTGAATAGTTCTTATCTCCATCAGAGAATTTTCTTATTTGTTATTTGTAGAGTTTTGTCTCTTTCCCTGACCTTTGTGAGGCATTGAATAAAACAGTTGTTGAGTGAATGATGGTTTGCTTGTTTGTTCATTCATGCATAGTCATAAATACCTGTTGATGATCATCCAGGTTCCAGGTACTGTGTTAAGGATATAGAGACACTTGCCTGCCCTCACTGGTTTCTCAGTGTAGTGAGGGAGTGAGCCGTACCAAGAACGATTATGGTGCAGGTATAAAGAATAAAACAGAGGAAGCTTGACCAAAGTACAGACACAGCTTAGAACAGGATATAGTTAACTCTAAGAGCATGATGATGATGATGCATGATGATGGAGGAATCCCAGTAGAGGGATGATTTGCTTGGGTTTTAAAAGATGAAATGGGGGGCGGGGGCGCCTGGGTGGCTGAGTCAGTTAAGCATCCAACTCTTGGTTTTGGCTCAAGTTGTGATCTCAGGTCCTGGGACCGAGCCCCACACTGAGCTCTGCACACAGTGTAGAATCTGCTTGAGATTCTTTTCCTCTCTCCCTGCCGCTCCCACTCATGTACCCTCTCTCTCTCTGAAATAAATAAGTCCTTAGGGAGAAAAAAAAGAAAGATGAAATGGGACTTTTCCCATAAACAATGGGAAAAGAATAGCGATTTCCAGACTGAGTTACTAGCATATGCCAAGGCACAGTGGTATGCAGAACCTGGGGGAAATCTGCAAGCATTTGTTTTTGCTGAAGCATGGAATGTGCATGGAGAACGGAGGGAATTAAGCTAGAAAGGCAGGCCATGGGCAGCAAGGGCCTGGTTTTTCCTATTATTGGGAAGGTCAGACTTCATCCTGTGGGTAAACTAATGAATTTTGACAGTTTTTAAGCCAGTAAGAAATATGTTTACATTTTAATTTTAGAAAGTTTTTTTTTTTTTTAAGCTATAGTACATCAGAGGGATTTAGAGGCAAGGAGCCCAGTTAGGAGGGCAGAGGTAAGGCCATAGACGCAGACTTGAATGACGTAAAGATGTTGGTGAAGAAGAATATAGAAATGGAGAAAGAAGTCCAAGGTAAAGTCTGTTGTATCTGGTAGTCTGTGGAATGCCTGGTGGTTCACGGTGGAAATGAGAGAGGATGACGCTGGGGTTTCTATCTCTGGATCCTAGGCCTCTGGGGTGACACTAAGCAAGAACAGGAGGACAGGTTTATGTGGGAATAGTATTCGTTTGGTAAATATAATATAAATTGAATGATTATATATTACATATTATATAAATCCATCTAGACAAATGGACATAGATATCTATTATCTCTTTCTCTACCTACCTATGTATCTACAGACAGAGTTATTTGTGTCCCCCCCCCCCTTTTTAAATGAGTTTAATTTAGACTTCCAGAGTTGGAGGATTTACAGGAAATCCACTGCAGGGTAAAAATTATCCGACTTTATTATGTTCAGATCTTAAAGTCGAGTCCTAACTTTGCCACTACCTAAGTGTGTGATTGTGGGATTTCTCTGCTTTTTGTTTCCTCACTCTGTCATTCTGATACCAGGATATTATTTCCAAGAGAAAGTTACTTTATGACTGTAAACCTTTCCTACTTGAAACTATATTCTAGTTTTTCAGTCTTTATCTGCACACTCACAGAATAATAGAATTCTAGGTCTTAGGACTGTAAACCAAGTCCCTACCTTTCTTGCCCTTGATGTCCATTGAGAAAACAAAGGTGGACAGAATTTGGTTTATTGCAGTGAGTTTATGTTGGGATGAGCATTGGAACCCAGAACTCCAAACTTCTAGTACACCATCTTGATGACCTGCTTCACCAATTCTGACTCTCCTGTGGTCCTAAACACCCATATAACTGGACATTTGGAAGATACAGTTCCCTTTTTGTTGATTCGTCCTTTTTGGGAACCAGAATATGCTGAGGATGGGAGGAGAGGGAAGCGCAGTGGTGTCCATCTGGTCCCTCAAGGGCTTCAGCATGGGTTAGTGTAGCCATTGGTGACTCCTCTAGTAACTCAGGGTTTGCTTGAGAGAGACCCTGCCCTTTGCTCCTTCCTGCGTTCATATTCTTTCTACTAAACTTTCTACTAAAACGAGACCCAGATAGTGTAATGTGTGATTGTAAAAGAAGAGGGTCAACCTCAGTTCTGACATATATTTGCACATCCTGGGGTTTTAAACAAACAAAATGAGTGTTCATTGCTGATTCATGTTTTCCTTTTGGTCCCTGGATCCTTTTCTGCCATCGTCATGTGACATGCACCATGGTGACTTTCATCCTATAATGCATTCTGGGTTCTCCTAAATCTTAAAGCACTTTATAAAAATAAAACCATAGGTCTCATTTTTCTGATGAAGAGAGCAAGGCATAGAGAGGTTTTACAAAGTGATACAACAAATAAAGGAGGAAAAAGAATCCAGGATCATTTTTTTTTCTCTCCATTAAATGATACTCTCTCTTATGCTTTTCTGTTGTCAAAAGCCCTCTCTACATTCTGTATTGTTAGGTCATCATCTCCTATAGTTTGCACAATACGATGTATTATGGATTGCTCACAAAGCAGCAGATATGAATTCTTTATAATGGATTTATTCTTTTCAATTTTTTGTCATCTTTGGGCTTAATAGAAATAGTGCAGCATGTTATATTGTGTGATCTGTTCCTAAATAGATAAAAGATTTCTGTGTTTTGAAGGAAACATTTATATTGGTTAATTTGCTGCATTGCCTGCAGGAATGTTAGTCTGCAGGAGGAAAACAACTGTTTCCTGACAAGATTTTCCTTAACTCTGCTAGAAACTCTTATTTTAACAGTAAAATAAAGAGAAGTAATCCATAAACAATTAAACAGTGGTGTCTTCAGGAATGTTTACCACCACCACCACCACCACCACCACCACCTCCCGACAGAACACCTAAGATTGCGAGATGCAGAGGCATCTTTTCTTACACGAAGACAGGCTCTCTCTTAATTCCCTTCCCACAACACTACGGATGGCGTGAGTGTGCAGACGTGAACCTAGACGTTTTCTCCGCGGCCATCAGGTTCCCGGTCTGCTCTTTGGAGAGCCACGAGTCTATAATCGAAACAGAATGTGTGCTCTCCTTTAAGAAATTAAACGCCACTGTCCACAATGTGCAAAAGACTGTGAAATTGAAAGTGTGTCCCTGGAGTGGATGAAAAAAAATAATAATAAGTGGCAACTCAAAAACAGACTACTGGCAAATAATCAATTATCTTCTGAATTACTATACAAAACTACAGTTCATTTTGCCAGCCCTTTGGGGAAAGAGCTCCGCACAGGAGGCAGTCGGCCTAGACTGGGGAGTTGTTTTCAGTTGCCTTCCAGGTACCTTCGTGTAAACAGCCACTGGCCGTGGTGCTGGCGTGACGCAACGGGAGGGCTCGCCTAATTGGTCTGTGGGACTAACTACGAAAGAGCAAACTCCTCCAAAAAGAAATCCTGTGCCTGTTTCATCTTTGCAGTTAGAGTGGGACTCACACAGCTTAATTTTTAAACCTGGGGTAGCATTTTCCTCAAGATTAAAGACTGGGGGAGGCTTTGCAGGCACAGCTCTATGTTAGAGGGCCATCTCCTTGGCCTCCAGGTGGACTTAGAGCACAGGCAAACAGGAAAAGGAATGATGTTCTACCCCTGGCTGCTAATACAGATAAAATGGGTAGATTTGTTTATAACTAGTTGCTGTACATTTAGAGAGATTTTCATTTCCCAGAATCTGTAGATGCTTCAGGTAGGTAACTGGATGGTTAGTAGCAAAGATAGGCTGGATATCTGCTTGATGCGAAAAGAATATAGATTTCTTATAGTAAAGAGGCTGATATTTTTTTTTTCATCAGGCCTTCTCTGAGGAAAGAAATTTATATATACTTTCATAGACTGGGTGGGAAGGATGCCTATGATTAAAAATGGGAATGGGGGTCGTGTGAATGGCTGGCTGGCTGAGGTTTTGTGTCAGTAAAATTTTAAGTGAACCATAAAATGTATATATTAAAGTTTAATAAACAATGAACCGTTCTGATAACTTCCCAGAAACGTAGGCCCGTGGAAACTGGGAGAGTGTTCAGCATTTCGCTAAGAAGAGCCCCGTAGATGAAGCAGCTTTGGAACCCAGCTGAAAGGGAGACTGTACAGGAAGGAGACACTGCAGCAGAAAGATCTTCAGTTCTCCTTGCACTTGTTTATTTTTTTTTAAATGGGGAGAAAATGTACTGTTTTTAAAAATCTGGTTACCAGAGTTGTAAGTTCCCTTCCTACAGAGTCCTGGCTCTCCCCTCCTTAATAAAAGCACTCTCCTCCCCCAGACAGACTACACCCGGCCTGTCCCCTCCCATGCCCAGACACACAGGCACAGGCATGTGACCTCACCCATTTACAGATGAGGACACAGATGCTCATCGACCAACAAGGACAGGTGATTAATAAATGGCAGCACCGGGGTTTATCAAGTCATGTTTAGTCATTATACACACTATCTCTGTTACCACTCGTAAGTCACTTTGTTTATAGGCCAAAGAATAACCTGTCGTCTTTACTGACATCTGAAATCAGAGGAGTTCAGCAGCGTGCTAATTTACTCCTCCATAATGCACTTACTCTTCATCTATTCTCTAGCCACTCCTTAAAAAAAAATATTTTTTAAGTAGTTAATACACACGCATAGTTGAAGAAGATGACGACGGCCCGTAGCACAAAGGAGTGTACGGTGCAACCATGTCTGCATCCTTCCCTGCTCCGTGGGATCCTCGGGGGTACCCACTTCCCCAGTTTCTCAGGTTTTCTCCCTAAGTTAAAGGTTCTTTGTATCTACGAACATTTATGTCTATTCTCCACTACTTTTCTGCTTTCCATAGACAGTGGCACGTAGTACACAGCTGATCTCATTGCTCATTTTCACTACACCTGTTAGCAAAATCCCAGGTCTGCCGAGCCCACCAGACGTGAGATTATTTGCTGTTTTGCAATATGAGAGGCTGCATGAAATTAAGTCTTGACTTGGCTCTTTCTCAACTTGTAAAGGATAGAATATTCTCTCTTTGTATCTTGCAGGCATTATTAATTGATATGTTGTCAGCACTTCCATAAATATTTCTATGCTGTAGTGATTTTTCTCATTGAAATGTATACTGTGACAGTTCAGCACATTTCTCCACCTATTAGATCAGATACCATCAGTGAGAAGAGAGTGAAGCAGCTCTTACTAGGTACATCGATTCTTTCACACCTAAATTACATTGCACTGCATTGAATACTGTTCTGAAAGTTTGGAATAATACGGCACTACGGAACCATTTAGGCCACCCCGAGGCCTGGAGAGAACTGAGAAATCTCTGAAGAGGGAGTTGACTCTCTTATACAGTAAGATCAAAATCATGATGAGTTACTTTTCATGTAATCTTTCAAGATTACAGAATATTATAAGATTCTACTCCCTTTATTGGTAATTTGCTTGTTCATTAGTACATCAACTATTGAACTTAGGAGTTCTGAAGCTTATTATTTATCTCAGTGTTTTTTTCTTTTTTTAAAGAATTTATTCATTCATGACAGTCACAAAGAGAGAGAGAGAGGAAGAGACACAGGCAGAGGGAGAAACAGGCTCCACGCAGGGAGCCCGATGTGGGACTCGATCCCAGGTCTCCAGGATCAGGCCCTGGGCTGAAGGCGGCGCTAAACCGCTGAGCCACCCAGGCTGCCCTATCTCGATGCTTTGATAACATGACTAACACTGGATTTTCATACTGTGCACAGTTGTCAGGCATACTGGGTATTTCATTGACAGTCTCTGCTAATTTAGGGGATTTTTGCTACCCAACAAATGGCAACAATATACTATTGCAAAATATGCTTTTCAAACGTCAGCCTTTTCTCTTTGCTTTCTCAGAAACCAGTTGATTTCTACCCTCTCATAGATTGACCGAAAGATCTCAGACGACTTAAGATGCTGTTCTGGGACTAACCCAAGACATGAGTTTTCATTAGATTAGATAGAGGGTTTCATTCAACATCTGGCAAAAACCTAGATGCATTTTTATGCTCCTTGAAGGCTCTATTTGCCCGAGAGCTTCTGGATCACATCTTCCAATTCAGAAGAGTATCTAGTTTAATTTCACACATAAAAAATGCATTGGTAATGCATTTAGACAATGTTTTGGGTTCCAGAGGACAGAATTTCCTAGAAATTTAGATTGGCAATTGTGGTTAATATATTAGTTCAACTCAAGTTGTTGAACAAATGGTAGCTATGACAATAGAAGTAGGGGTCTTTAGGGTTTTTTTCCCAGAATATTTCTGCTTATTTTGTTCTGTTCCCTTGTATCTCAGATTGTTTCCAAAATGCTAATTTGAGTTTTTGAACAAATCTGTGGAATCTATTTATGATTCCTTCTTTAGATTTATCTTTTGCATAATCACCGTAGAATGTGTGGATGTTTAGTAGAAAAGGAAGAAATTTAGGAACTTGGTCAGGTACAGGGGAGGATTCATTTGTGGGTATAGGTGATATGGCTGCTTTGACTCCTTCCTGGCTGTGAAACCATTTGTCCGATGAACATTCAAGAATGCTCACAGAAGGGAACGCCTGGGTTGCTCAGTGGTTGAGCGTCCACCTTTGGCTCAGGGTGTGATCCTGGAGACCCAGGATCGAGTCCCACATCAGGCTCCCTGCATGGAGCCTACTTCTCCCTCTGCCTGTGTCTACCTCTCTCTTTCTGTGTCTCTCATGAATAAATAAATAACATATTTAGAAAAAGAACACTCACAGAATAATGAAATTTAAGCATCAAAGAATTGATCACCTAAGTAAGAGTTGCTTCACTTTCTTCTCACTGATAATGTGTAAGGACAAGTGAGAGAAAGGAAGGGGAGATGTTCCCAGGAAGAGCTGCTAATATCCTCAGTGTGCCCATGTGCCCTGGACGCTGGACCCTTGGAATTTCCCACAGCCCAGGTTCTATCACTCTGTCCTCTTATAAAGAGTCAAATATCCCCCAAATGCCCCTGTGTGATGCCTATAGAGTTCTACTTTTTAAGGAATGGCCTGTACCACCAGCAATGGGTTCCTAAGGTGGCCCCTAGTAACATCTATTTTCCAAAGGACAAATTATCCCCCCCAAGAAAGAGAATACTAGGATTATTATTATTATTTTTAAGGTTCTGATGATGGTGGTTTTTCTAGTTCTTCCGTCTTCTCATTAGTAGCTCCTACAGTTCACTGCCTCCCAGGGAAGACCTGGAATAGGCAAATAGTGTTGTTAGTCCCAGGCTGTAAGTTTGTATTAAACCTGGGAAAGTGAGCTCCAACTGCAGTTTTCACTTCATTCTTTCGCTTCCAAATTGCAAAATGATTATGCATACCTACAATTTTCAGAATGTCAAGTTGAGTACATGGTGTACCATATATTCTATTACATATTTGTGAAATCTTTTTATTGAAGTGTAAATAATTCTCCTTATTTCCTACACTATTTGGCATGACCTACTAAAAATGCATAATAGGGAATTGCACCTCCCTCTTGCCACCACAGTCTGGTCAATTGAAAGAACTCATTGCTGTTTACTTAGAGGCTTCTCTCAATTGCTCTAGGCTTCTGCTTTGTCTTACGTACCTATTACAGACTTCCTCTTGAATTTCCAGCTTTACTCAGATAACTTTGGGAGAACCCCATCTAAACACATGCATGGGCACACACACACACACACACACATACACACCCATCTGTCTGCCACCCTGATCCTTAACATACCCCAACATCACACAGCATCTGCCTTTCCTGACACACTCTGTGTTACATGAGAAAATATTCCATTGGAATTTATCAATGTTTATGTTTTCAGGCTAGCCATTTATCATTACAGAACCTATTGTACCATCCCTGCTAATTAAATTTGTTGAGAATGAGGAGGGTTCCTAAAACAGAGTTCTATGATAGCCTCAAATTGAGCTGAATAAAAATCAGTGGGGATTAGAGAAAGGTGGTCTTGACACCAAAATAGTATTAGATTTCATATCCTCATTGGAAATATTATTTCTTTTTTGGAACTGTCTCTTCCTTCACATTATAGGACATGAGATATGCCTCGGCACTCACTTGTGCTCTGTGTGTGTGTGCGCTCTCCGGGTGTGTCTCCCGGAGTGGAGTCTAGTAAAACCAGATTCTTTGGGTGGACAGAAGAAATGTACAGACTTCTTATTGTTTGCTTTTAGTCAACTAGACTATTAAAGATGGCCTTCTTTATGTTTTCCATTTATAGTGTATACCTGCTTATCCATATACTTTCAGATCAATAAAAGAGTGGATATTTAAAAGTATCCATGGTAGCCAACAGCTGGAATCATGCCAGGCATCTTTACATTTTAAATTCTTCCTGGGCTCTAGAGGTAGATGAGGCCAACTTTCCTTTTGACTCAGCAGGCAAGTTTTACTATGATAAGAGTATTGCTATTTTAAAAAGCAGCTCTTGACAATCTAACTCCAGAAAGCATTCCCACCCTGTGAAATAGTACAGAGGCACCTGCTTCCTTATTGATGAAACACAGGAAAATAATGCCTGCGAGAAGCAATTTTAATCATTTGGTAGCTTAGCTTCTGACTCCTCAGTAGGTTTCTAACCCAACTGCCAAGCCAGATCTGCTGTCCCAGTTTTTCTGACTGGGGAGGTAGAAGCAATCTAATCCTCTCAGGGTTGGCACACAACAGAAATTGGACCTGACGAGCCCGTCTAAGAGTGGGGCCTGACTTGGTTGGCTTTGGCCAGGGGCTGGATTCATTCTAAGCATAAGTTTAGGCTTTCACGTTTTATAGGATACCTTCCTATTTTTTTTTTTTTTCACTGCTTCATTATAACCAAAGTTTCATTTGTAATCTAATTCTAATTTAGAGTAGCGGGTCACAGTGCTGGCCCTAAAGCTTCGGGATATTTTGAACTCAGTCGCTAATAAACAGTATAAGGTGGTCTTTCGTCAGCATTAAGAAAATGTTTATCCCTGGGTATCTCCAAGGGTGAGAGTCGGCAACCTATGGGTAATATTAATTAATTATTAATCTTACAGATGTACTTATTTTGTACATGAATAATCTTGGAAAGAGAGATTTTGTTGCTAACACCACCGGTGTGTCTGTTTGATGATTTGCAAAAGGAAAACTACTTCTTCCTAATCTGAGTCAGTTGATCCAAAACAGTGTTCTTAACCTGGATCTAATTTGACATTGTTGAGAGAGTTGTTATAAAGGGTGTTGAAGAAGCAATGAAAGCCTCCCTCGCTCAGGTCACTTAGTCTGTAAGTACTCCAGGATATTACTGGAACCTTTGCAAGTGTCCATCTCAGTGCGTGTGCATGCGTGTGTGTGTGTGTGTGTGTGTGTGTGTGTCTGTGTGTAGGTAGTGTAGTGCAGTGTTTGTTCATTATAGGAGACGTTATAAATATTAGTGCTTAGACCATATATTCCTCTGTGAGAAACCGAGCTTATACGTGGGGAAAGGACAGCGTCAGCCGCAAGAGTCTGGAACAGATCAGGCTTGCCAATACAACATATCACCACAGATTTATCAGTCATGAATTATAAAAATATGATGATCTTTTCAGTGAGGAAGATATGATTAGTGACAAATGAGACTGGCAGGACTTGATGGTGAGGGCTAGGAACATGGAGGGAATGTGTTAGGTATGATGTCTCCAAACTGCGTATACTGTTATTTTCAGGCTCAGCTGAAAAGATACCATGGGCTGTAAAGCAGTATACTGGCATCTATTTTTGTTTCACCTCATTCCACATTATCTAATTGCTTGTGATCTTGTTCCCAACACTGGACTGTGAGGTCCTATATATTTTATTTCTGTATCTCTGGAATCTGTCAAACATTGGTACTTAATACATATGAGGTCTGTTTAACAAATGTGTAGGAGCCATTTAAGCCACCAACCGTATCCAAAACTGATTTGCCAGGTGTTGGCTACTTCAGCTTAAAAAGGGTCATGGCCTGAGATACCATATTTTCTACTGGAAAACCAGTTCTTAGAGAAGAATAAAAAGTCTTTTGAAATGCGCTGTGTGCGCATGCAAGTACATACATGTATTTGTGACACAGAGCATGTTTTAGAATGAAGTCCTAAGATAACAGAGTTGATAAAGCTCACGTTAGAAACCCCTGGTCCAAATTCTAATCTCAGGCCACAGTGTCCTCCATAGTTTATCAGTCTCCTGATCAGATTCTTCTGTTTTTGGAAATTGA
The DNA here is from genome assembly GCF_018345385.1 of Vulpes lagopus. Taxonomy (NCBI): domain Eukaryota; kingdom Metazoa; phylum Chordata; class Mammalia; order Carnivora; family Canidae; genus Vulpes; species Vulpes lagopus. Next base: position 88,318,588 of record NC_054834.1, on the reverse strand, counting down.
TAAAAATATCCCCACTTCTCTCTTTTCTTTGCATTTTTTTAGGTAAAGTGATCAAATGGGAAGGCTTATGAAAAATAATGAGGCATAGAGACTCACACATAAGGAGGTCTGTTCCCTTGTTTTCCCTTCTCTTTACAAAGCAATCCTAATCCATTTCATGATGATATGCTTGGTGCTTAGAAGTTATATGCAGCATTGAGTTACACCCAATTCACATTACTAAGATTGAAAGTGGGTCAAAGTCCCAACTACCCTAAACAGTTACATAGAGTCTAGCATTAGTGCTCTTGAGGATGAGTGAGATCCTGATTGTCACCATCCTTGTCGATAATGTACCAAGCACTGTGCCAGAATTAATGCCAAATAGCATGAGGCCCTTGGCTATAAACAATTACAATTTTACAGGCACTTTTGATCATCCAAACACAAACGATCATACAATATTTTAGATGTTGTGCAACATCTTGTCCAGGATTCAGTAATGTGATCTCTATGATAGTTCTAGAAATGGAATGCAATCAGTGATAGGAGATGGGAATAAGAACAACAGTTAACGGGGGTGGCTCAGTAGGTTAAGCGTTTGCCTTCAGCTCAGGTCACTTCAGAGTTCCGGGATTGAGCCCTGAGTTGAGTCGGGCTCCCTGCTCAGCAGGGAGCCTTGTTTCTCCCTCTCCTTCTGCCCTTCCCCCCTACTCTTGCTCTCTCTTTCTGTCTCAAATAATAAATAAGAAATCTTAAAAAAAAATACTAAAACAAAACAGTAGTTAATGAAATTAAATGTGAGTAAGCTCATTTTTCCAATTCTCAAGATCATTCATAGGTCAAGACTCTTGCCTCCTCAAAAGGAGACCTGTGGATACTTTCAGATTCTTTTTATATTTGTATTAGGCTCTTGGCTCCAGTGTAGCAAGACATCTACACAAACTTAAGTCCACACCATAGATTGTTTAGGTAACATTGGACATAGATATTCAAAACATCCTGTTACCTTTTGTGATTTTCAGAGCAAAAAAAGTGTCTGTAATAATATTCCTAAAATAGGGGATCCCTGCGTGGCTCAGTAGTTAAGCGCCTGCCTTCAGCCCAGGGTGTGATCCTTGAGTCCCGGGATCGAGCTCCCTGCATGGAGCCTGCTACTCCCTCTGCCTGTGTCTCTGCCTCTCTCTCTCTCATGAATAAGTAAATAAAATCTTAAAATAAATAAATAAAATAAAATAAAGAATATTCCTAAAATAAATAGGAAATTTTAAGAAAACCTGAAAAGTACATTTCTTTTGCATAAAATGTATTTTTCATTTTGCACTGATTTCCATCTTATGCACAGAGATTCATTGGTAAGGGGAAGGAGTTGTTCTGAATAAACTAAGCGTACATAAATATTTTAAAATCGCATACTTAAAATAGATAACTTTCTGATATAAAACATTAGCAGTGATATTTTAAAATATTAATACTAATGTCTTAAGGTAATCAATAAATCACAAAATATGCTGGAAACATAATTTGGTCCTGGAAAAACTGATAATGTTCTTGCCATACATTTTTATCCATACTAGAAGCAGTAATATATGAAGCTTTAAATAAAGTTTCGATTTCTTTTTCAGTTTTCTCTCATTGATAAAGTCTTTTTGTTGTCTTATAGCAACTTTATAGTGTATTTTAATAAGAGGAAAAAGTGCATAAAGCTAAAAACCTATTCTGAATATTTAACAAGGCGAGGGACTGTGCCTATTTCTATTTACCAGTGCATCTTCAGTGCCTAGCACAGGGCCTGGAACGCGATAGAAATAGTTGATATTTATTGAGTGCATATTATGTACAAGTCATTGTTCTCAGCGCAGTACATGGATTAGCTCATTTAATCTTCACATCAGTCCTGTGAAGTAGGCGCCACTTTACAGATGAGAAAACTGAGGCCTAGATTGGTGAGTTAAGTTGCCAGTGGTCATATGATTGGTACGTAGCAGGACTAAAATCCAAACTCTGGACATCTGGCTCTGACTTTGCCTCTTAATTACTCTTAATTACTACGCTACACTGTATGCATTCAACGAACTTTAAATGCTGAATGAATAAAAGAATGGGAGTGAGTAAACATGAAAATCTTTTTCTATTAGCGGGTCACCACCTCAATGTTTTCAAAAGGAAGCATGATAGCACAGGACACACATGATTTAAAGCAAAGTGGATATGAGTATGTTTGAGAGGGCATGTAGGAAGGCATGCAGTGTGCATGAATTTAGGTCTTTAGGAGCTCTTGGAGGTCATTAATATACATAATTAACCAATACTTATTGAGGTTATGATGAGCTTGGTAATGTTTTTTGAAGAACTCCCTTCAAATTAGTACATGTGAGTTATATGTGAGAGACCAGTCAATGGCGTGGGCCTTAGTGAGAAGGAAAAAGAATTGATCAAAATATTTGTCTCAGGCAAAATCAATCCGTACTCTTTGTGCTGTAGTAATTGGTCAATTCCTACGTGCGTTGTTTTGCTAACGTCACTCATTTCCTGCAACTTTTAGTTTTCTTAACCCATAAAAAAGGAATGATAATTAGAATTGAGTTTGAGAACCACGGAAATTACTCAGCAAATACAGACATTTTGGAGAAATTATGGATTAGAGGGTTATGGAAGTTCAAAGGGTGTTTTTGATGCTCGAGAGATGGGATTGGGAATAATTCATACCTTTCTTCTTAAACAAGCAAAAGTACCTGAACTTTTTTTCTTTTTTTTTTTTTTTTTGGTAGGCCATAAGCTAGCGAGCTAGGTTCAACAGGAATTTCAACTGAAATTGAGACCTCTATTTATTGTCTAAATTTCCAGGAATATATTTGCTCATAGTAATTTTAGAGTAGTCAGTTTATCAACTCATCTGACTCTTGCCTATCCCTAATTACTAATTTTGCAGGTTTGTTTACTTAACATTTTTATTTGGTGAAAGTGTATGTGAGTGCGCGCACGTGTGTGTGTGTGTGTGTGTGTGTGTGTGTTAATGGATCTCTTTCTGTCACTTTCCTTTCCTTTGTAGAATTCTCTTCTCTGAATTGCCTGACACTAAGTGATATAAATTTTTAAATATAGGCAGAAAAGCTGTTATTTTTTATTTAGCTTTTACTGTGTAATGGAACTTGTGACAAGATTATTTGCTACAATGTTATTTTGTGTCTTGATTGGTGTTCTTTGTAAAGGACCCCGAGATATGTGCACCAAAGGCACGTATGAGCTGTGAATGGAGGGGCAAATGACCTTCATTCAAATACAGCCCAAGTAGTCATTACCAAAGTTTTCAGCAATTTGAACTGCCTAAGTAGAGGCATGACAACAGTAATTGTGCATGTCCTTAAAGGATAGCTGTATACATTTTGATCAGTGAGTCCCCTAAGTTCACTCTGAAAGAAGCAATTATCACTAGGTATATAAGTTTTGCTTGAATTAAGTCCTTTACAACTGGCATTTTAGAAACTTCTTGGGCAACCCTCACCTACTGAGTATCTTCGCTCTAACAACAACACGGCCCGGTGCTGTACCTCAGAAATATGTTTGCCTACACTGTGATGACTTGTTATTAAAACTCTTTCATCTCCTAAGTAGATGAAACAATGCCAGTATCGTAGGTGGTTCCAGATATACGGTGGCCACCAGCAGAGTATCTGCCACGTTAAGCTTTCTCTAGTAGAGGTTAAATCTCATCTCTAAAAGCATTACATTTCTTATTGCATATAAAAAAAAAAAAATTGGCAGGATACTGAAGGCCCCTGAGCCAGGCAACCCCAAGGCTTCATCATCACCCCTCGGCAACCACGGTGCATCTCCCAAAGCAGTGATTTTTCTCAAGTATTCCAACGGTAGATGTTTTTGTTTTCAAAGCCCGTCAGACTCAGAACCCAAACTATAAAATGGATAAAAGCAACAAAAGGAGAGTTTTCAGTCTTTAGCGCCTGTCAGAAAATACTTAATTGCAGTTTCTGTAAAACATCTTTGGTTGGACTGGTGCAGACCCCTGGTTCCCACTGAGCCCAATTTGAAAACCACCAGGCTGGCCACAGGGCTGAGAGCTCCTTGCAACAGAAAGTTCCTTTCGTTCCTGTCACAGTGTTGCAAGGAATTCAGTAGCTAACTAAAAACTTCTTCATCCAGGGTTTACTTATCCAGCTACCCCAAATGCTGAACTTGATGTGAGGAGCCACAGGTACTTGGTTCACAGGAAAACCCTACAGGCTCCCACTTTAAAGCCATGTTCCTTCTGCACAAAGATGATGCCAAGTTTTCCAGGCCTGCTGGAGACAAGAGACAGACAGACAGCCGCCCAGCAAGAGGGAAAGAACACCAATAGACATCACAAAGAGGAACATATATGTCATTCCCATATGTCATTTGGGGATCATTTTAATATCGCTGAGTGCCTGTGACGTTGCAGTACAGTCGGCTGTGATGTGCGGGTCGGTCATCACGGAGGTCGCTTGCTAAAACAGGTTAAACTATGGAGCATCTTCCCATTTGTAAAAGTAGGACTGTGTTTAAGAAGGGTCACCAGGATGGGATCCCTGAGTGGCGCAGCGGTTTGGCGCCTGCCTTTGACCCAGGGCACGATCCTGGAGACCCGGGATCGAATCCCACGTCGGGCTCCTGGTGCATGGAGCCTGCTTCTCCCTCTGCCTGTGTCTCTGCCTCTCTCTCTCTGTGTGACTATCATAAATAAATTAAAAAAAAAAAAAGGAGGGTCACCAGGAACTAAATGCCATGCCCTCTCCCTGTGCGTCGGTCTTCCTCCCTCCTTCCCCGTCTTCCCTCCTCTCAACCTGCCCAGAGTAATAGAAAGTCGATCCTTGAGGCTGTGAAATGAAATCTGTGTTCAATTTCTGGCACTTTCTAGCTAGGCGACCTTGGGCAATACTGTTCCTCAGGAATGTTGTACTGTCTCTGTCAGCGTCGTGATGAGGTTTAATGAGATAAGTGGTGGGCAATTTAGTTTGTACTTAGTACATGTTTTTTTCTTTTGTGCTCTAAAGGGTTATAAGCTTCGATTACTTCTACTTTGTCATCTTCCAAATTTCCTCTTGTAAACTCAGTATTTATGCTGTGTTACCTTTGGCTCCAGTTTGGGTGATTGCTACTTCACAAATCACCCCAAAACTTGGCTTAAAACACTAGCAGTGTATTATTTCTCCAGATTGTGTGGGTTGACTGGCACAGACAAGCAGTTCTTCAAGGTGATACTGGCTGAGGCTGCCGTCATGACAGGACTCACATTCCATGGCTGGAATGTTCGATATGGTCACCCAAATGTCTGGTCCCTTGGCAGGACTGGGGGAAGCTCCAGCTCAGCTGAGACACTGCCCAGCGGGGCTTCTCTCTGCTTTCGTCTGCGAGCCTCTTCCTCTTACCATGGCTTCTCCATGTGGCCTCTTCACGTGGCCTCTCCACGTGGCCTCTTCACCAGGGGGCTGACTTCTGACATTAAAGATCAGGCCCCTAAAAGTGTAAAAGCTTACATCTAGAACTGTCCGGGCTGCCTCTGTGGTATTCTGTTGCAGAAAGGGAGCCAGGGGCTGACAATTACTCTTGGGGGGGGTGACTGAAGACGGGCTGGGAAGTATGGTTTGTTGACTGAAGGCCATTTTGGAAATCAGATACCACGGTATTGGTTTTCTAATTCTTTGTCTCTGGCTTATCCCCATGACCCTGGTAGTGTTGGACCTTAGCATTACACGTCCTTTTTACAATTCTGCTTTAATTTGGAAGCAAACAACGCTGGCATCTTCATAGGTACCAACATATGAGATGATTGCCTTTGGTCTAGCTTCAAAAGGTTTGTTCCAGGGGCACCTGGGAGCTCAGTTGGTTAAGCATCTGACTCTCGATTTCAGCTCAGGCCATGATCTCAGGGTCCTGAGATCGAACCTGAGTTGGGCTCCAGGCTCAGCAGGGAGTCTGCTTGAGATCCTCTTCCCTCTTGGAAGGCAGACGCTCAACAAGGTGCCCCAGGCCATGGTCCTTTTAAAATGAAATTTATGGCATGCCTGGGTGGCTCAGTGGTTGAGCATCTGCTTGTGGCTCAGGTCGTCATCCCGGGGTCCTGGGATCGAGTCCCACATCAGGCTCCCCACAGGGAGCCTGCTTCTCACTCTGCCTATGTCTGTCTCTCATGAATAAATAAAACCTTTAAAAAAAATGAAATTCAATTCATCACGTCCTTTTCATAGAGTTCCACATTAAAAGTGACTAGAGTAAAAAGAATAGGGAAATATTTTGCAGTTAAATTCAAAAACTTGTAGCGTTTGAGAGCACTGAAGGTTGATTACTACTGGTTTTCTGAAATGAGTAATTTTGTCCAGATTATTCTAATAGTTAAATTTTGATGTACAAAAGAAAAAAAAAGATACATATTGTCATTAGTCCTTCCACAAACTTAAAATATTTCTGAGTGAGAGGCCTCTGAGAATCAGATGTCTAGGAAAATGCCAAAATGCTCTAACTTTGGCATAGAGGATCAAGGGTTTACTGCTACAGTCAAATGCATTCATGAATCCCAGGTTAAGAACCCCAGTTGTAAAGGTCATTCGATCCCTAATGAGAACAGAAAGATAAGTTTCTCTTGATATGTTCTTTCCCAAGGCAGGACTTAGCTAACTGTTTAAAAGGAAAAGTTAACTCTTTCAGCCATTTAGACAATCACCACTGCTTTGCTTTGCCAATTTAGACAATCACCACCATCCCATTCTAATCATCCCGTTCTGAGGCAGCAGGGGGTGGAGGCCAAAATGAAAGAAATACAGGCAAAAATAAAATTAAGAAGTTGTAGTTCTAATTCACCTCTGTTTTTGATGGTTTGGAGCCTTCATTAATGTTTGCGGAAGGAGCATAAGGATTTGGATTCCATTACTGGGTTTGAGGTGCAGATCATGTAGGCCCCCACGGTCTCTTCCTTTCTGCCTGTGCCTGTGGGGGCGGGGGGGGTGTATCTGTGTGGGTCCCCGACACCTTTTCTTTGGCTTTTTCACTCACTCCTCTGTCACTCTCTTACCCTGTGTCTCTCGGGCTACCACCTTCCCTTGTCTCTGTGTGTCTCTTCCACTTCTCTCTCTCTTTGTCCTTCCGTACGTATACAGGTACATACATACCTGACGTAAGAATATTTCTAGGTACCTCAGGCAGGTCTGGTGACAATCGAATAATGCTTTTGAAGTACTTTATAGTTTTTACAGTGCAAATCTAGGTCAATAGTTCTTGCTTTGTAAGATGTGTGACTGAAAAACAGTTCGACTGTGGTGGAGAACAGAGCTGGGGCGGGAGGCTGAGGTTCGAGTCCCTTTCCACAGACTTGCCGTGCGGCCTGGAGCCAGGCCGTGAACCTCTTGCCACCTCTGCTTCTTCGGAAATGGCAGGCGGGGGAGGGGTTATGGTGGCGGAGCTCGGGGCCCTCTGCCAAGGCCTGTGCTTCTATTCCTACCTCCAACCTGCTGGACGGGGCAGGGGTGAGCTTCTGGGCTGCTCCGTCAGGTGATGATACGCTCCTGGGGTACCTTGAGGCCTGCGGGTGGTGTGCGCCCGCTGAAGGGCACGGACGCGCCTCCCTGCCCCTGCAGCTGGTCTCCCGGGACTGTTACCTGGGGGAACGGGCCCCCCACACCGTGTCTTTTCTGGGCCATCAAAATACCAGCTTTGAAAAGCACTGAGGGGGCACACTTGCGGGGATGAGCACTGGGTGTTATTCTATATGTTGGCAAATTGAACACCAATAAAAAATAAATTTATCAAAAAGAAAAAAAGAGAAGCATTTGCAGATTACATTCGTCTGGAGGCCAACTTTCCTGATGTTTGTGCTCCATTTTATTTTCATTTTTTTTTTAAGATTTTTATTTATTTATTCATGAGAGACAAAGGGAGAGAGAGGCAGAGACACAGGCAGAGGGAGAAGCAGGCTCCACACAGGGAGCCTGATGTGGGACTCGATCCTGGGACTCAAGGATCACAACCTGAGTCAAAGGCAGACACTCAACCACTGAACCACCCGGGCGTCCCTGTGCTCCTTTTTTTTTTTTTTTTTTCATTTTTATTTATTTATGATAGTCACAGGGAGAGAGAGAGAGAGAGGCAGAGACACAGGCGGAGGGAGAAGCAGGCTCCATGCACCGGGAGCCCGATGTGGGATTCGATCCCGGGTCTCCAGGATCGCGCCCTGGGCCAAAGGCAGGCGCCAAACCGCTGCGCCACCCAGGGATCCCCCTGTGCTCCTTTTTAATTGGAGGAGGAGGACTCCTCTGCTGGACGCATCTATTTGATATATTGCATTTTCCCCCAACCAGACGGGGCCCTTTGTTCCAGCACGTGGGCAGATTGGCTTATGCCACCTCGGAACCTTCAGTGCTTCGAGGTTGTTAAGTGGCAAAGCTTTCTGCGGCCTTCTGGCCAGGCCGGTGGTGTGTGGGACGCCGTATCTGCACCAGGCACCAGGAGGGAGCCGTGCTCCTGTGATTGTGGCGGTGTTTACTGCTTCCCATCAGTGTATCTGCTCTCTTTTCTGAAGTAATCACTATAATTACACTTCTTCAATGAGTTGCGTTCTATTGTGTCACCAGGCCTATCTGCTAAACATCACTGTGTTTTTCTTATCTGAGTGCTCTCAAATGGGGAAAGTGAGATGTGTTGGCAAGCCACCTTCAATCAAATTAATGTGAGACCAGTGTATTGTCAACAGAGATGGTGGCGGTGCCTATTTATCCTGTTCCACCAGAATGGCACAGAAACTGACCTAATGTTTATAATGACGTGTTTATTTGGTCGAGGGGTGCGTGTATCTGCTAATCCGTAAAGGACAATAAGAAAGTCTATTTTCCTACTACTTTTACTTTATTGTCAGGTCAATGGAACATGCTACAGCTGTGTTTTTGTAAAAAAAAAAACAAAGGCAAAAAAAAAAAAAAAGGAGGTGACGTGTTTGGATTTGTCATAGTGTGAAATTTGGGATTTCACCAGGACTCCCAGGACTCGAAGAGTAAAATGTTGGTTATGAGCCTCTATCTTTTTAGCTTATTACCTCAGTGTATGTGTTCAACAAAATGCAGATTACGCCTAAAACTTTATAGAGTAACACAGCAACAGTGACTTACGCCTTTAAAATACACAGTACAACACTTGAGTTAATTTTCATTTTTGTTAACAAAGAGAAGATACACAAGAACAAAGTCATTTCTATATATAGTCGCCTTATATTCAGTCCTATACTACACTTGTAGATTCTTGTGCACATTTATTTATTTGACTTCTGTTGCTCTTGATTTGACAGCACACTAGAATTTCTACTACCAGAAAAGGAAACTTTCCATCCATTTACCAAGAGCTATCTATCCCAAAATGCATATTTATTTTAATACTTTTATGAACAGAAGTAATAAAAAGGAGTAATTTTCATCCTTAATTTGTACTGGATATTGCTACATGATAGTGATCAAATTAAATATGCAAATATAATCCATGCTCTAGATTTACTAATGGCTTATTCTTACATAGAAGTTTGGAGGATTGCCTCACATGTACAAGGAACTTTTGTTCTCCAATTTATAGAAATTAGAGCATGACTGACCTGGACATACACCTTTTCTTAAGTAGCTGCTGAGATCGGGCCCCAGACCATGTTTTTTAGGCGTATAAAATTGTAACTCAGACTTCACATGTCCATGCAGACAGTCCTTTCACATGAGGAAGCTTAGCAAGAGTAGATCTTAATTTTTTTAATGTAAGGGATTTAATAGATCATTCCGTGGAGTTGCCTGAAAAATAACCAACACAACTAAAATGATATTTCTATGAGAAGATATTTCTGATCTACCAAAAGTATTCTTGGAAGACAATCCATTCTTAACTCAGGCGGACAATATCATAGTCTATTTTGTTTTTGAAACAATACCTAAAAGCATAAAATGCAGGAATGTCCCCTTTAATTCCTAAATGAAATACATCACATTTGGATGTGGAAAAACAGTGTAACTACAAATGCTTCCCTTTTTAGTAGTGGCCAACTTTTCTCTATAAATTACTGTGGAGTCACTCCAAAAGATTATATTAGCAGGGCAGCCCTGGTGGCTCAGCGGTTTAGCGCTGCCTTCGGCCTGGGGTGTGATCCTGGAGTCCCAGGATCCAGTCCCACGTCGGGCTCCCTGCATGGAGCCTGCTTCTCCCTCTGCCTGTGTCTCTGCCTCTCTCTCTGTTTCTGTGTCTCTCATGAATAAATAAATAAAATCTTTAAAAATATATATATTAACATAATCTATTCATTTTTTTTATCCAATAGAACTTAGCAACTGGAGGGAAAAAATGTTAAGAAGCTTTTAAAATAATTCTCTCTCCAAAGCTAACACGATATAAATGAGTTTTGCATTTCACGACATTTCCATAAAGTTATAGACCACCAGAGAGACTAGTAACCAGGGAGATTAATTAAAGATTAACTGATGGTTTCTGTTAATTATTATATTAATAAATTTAGTGTTGTTTACATTTGACACTTAATTTTAAAGTTTGTTGTACTGTTCATGGTGACTAGTATTGTAATTATAGATTGGGCCCACTTTGGGCCTATTCATTTACTTCCGTGTATAATCCGTTACAACTGTTTTCTGTGAATCTGCCTCACATGTTAATTTGCTTTTAGAACCTTTACTCACATTTCATTATTAAAAAAAGATGCATCAGAGGAGACTAGTTAGGAAGCACTTATAGTTAAGGCCGGTTTTCTTGTAACTATAACCAGCTTTACCTCAACATTATTTCTAGAGGATGACCATGTGTCATTTCCCAAGCAAGGCAAATGTGTTAGACACCTGCCCTCACACCTGCTGGAATATGGGGAAGTGAGAATAAGATAGGGGGTGCAGCAGCTCAGTGTCAAGGATCCAAAGGACTCCTCTGCTCACACGGCTGTCACCCATGGCTTGGGAGTGAGAATGACAGGAGTGGGAGAGAATCCTGACCAGGAACCATGATAACTGGATGCTCTCATCCTTGTAAAATTTAATCCTTAACTATGGTTCCTTCCAGCAACCCCACTTTATTTGGAGTATCTTGGTGCTGTTGATGTATTCTTTATGTGTTTGCGTATTTTTTCTTGCATGTTACTGCCTAGTATCCCAAATGGAGTGTGTTTTCCCCATTCTGCTTAGATGGAAAGTGTTCTTGGTTGCCAGTGCTAAGGCCCTTCTCGAGTGGAAGCCAGCTTCACTTCTGACCACTGTTATACTGCAGTCCTCATAATCTAAGTACACGTCTTTTCTTGAACACACCATAACCTTTTGTGTCTCTAAAGCCTTTACATATAGTGTTAGGTCTATCTGGAATGCCATTCCACTTTCCATCCTACAAGACTTAGATTTATTTATTCATCTGATACACAATTAATGAGGAGCCACCATGGGCCAAGAACTGTGACAGAAAGGAGAATTATATTCAGTAGGTGCCTTTGAGAAGTCTTCCATGCATTATTAGGTGTTCCTTTCTCTGAGTACCCATTTCTCTGAGTACATTTTAGGTTGTCTTAGATAAGGCGTACTCTTCTACTTTCTCATTTCTCTAGTCCCTAGAGTTAATTTATTAGCATAACATTATAGAAATAAAGAAGGCCTTAGGGATAGTCTAAGCTAACTCCATTTGTAGATGAGGAAACAAATGATCAAAGGGCTAAGTGAACACAACTAATTATTTGAGCTGAGACCAATTACCCAGACCTGTTTTCTCCTAAATCTAGCATTGTTGTCACTGTCCCACTGGATCTGCAAGTATTTCTGGAAGCTTTGGGAAGCAGTCATTCCTTCTGTTGGATTACTAGGGTGCTAGTCATTAGCATCAACCTAGCCTAACAGTGTGTGAAACTGGCTGAAGAGTAAATGTACTTTCAGAAAACAAAGTCTCAGTGGGTATTTTACATGCTGGGAGTCATGACTCAGCCATTTCCAAATAACCGAAGCCAGAACATGCTACAGAAAATATGCTACAGAAAAAGAATATATTTCTTTTACCTAAGCTGACAACCAAATGAGTCTATCAGATTAGGTTAGTATATGATTATACCACAACAGCTTAATAATGTAGTTTTGAGAGACAAGTGTTCTTTATTACTGAAATGCATCAGAAGGCATAACCACGGATTCTGCTAGAGCCTGAGTGATCTAGAGAACATGGGTTCTGGTAAACACAACATGGACCTCAGACTTCTTTACTAGACTTTAAGTGGAAAATGAATGATAAGTTCATCCCTACTTGTTACCAACACAGGTTGTGGTATAATATTTTGTATCTGCTAAATGTGATTTATTTTTAAGGGTACCACCCGTGGGATTTACTGTCCTGACAATCCTGTCTTCTTTTTCCTCATCAGTTTTCCACCTCCTTTGCCTCTGGGGGGACTATCTTTTAAATTATGATTATATTCCAGCACCTGGATTTTTAATTTTCTGAAAAGATATAAAGCAGCCAAGATCGGATCACGGAAAGCTCCTCAGATGGGTGCAGGAGTTCTCGGTTCTCATTCGGGCTCTGCTGCCACTGAGACTGAGAACTCTGGGCCTTTGCCCCCTCAAATGTAAGATGAAGGGGTCGAATGAATGGCCTTCAAAATCCCTTCAAGCTGGGCAGCCCCGGTGGCTCAGCGGTTTAGTGCCGCCTTCGGCCCAGGGCCTGATCCTGGAGACCTGGGATCAAGTCCCGCGTTGAGCTCCCTGCATGGAGCCTGCTTCTGTCTCTGCCTCTCTCTGTGTCTCTCATGAATAAATAAATAAAATCTTAAAAAAAAAAATCCTTTCAAGCTACGTGAGTCAGTGATAGGAAGCTGAAGCTTTTGCTCTTAACTTTTCCACTGACTTCCGAAATTCTCTTTTAGTAATCCTTGACTGTGAAATAAGTCCAGCACAAAAAACAGGATGATGAAGTTACTGTAGCCACTCTCTTTAAATCATTTTAAATTGCACAATTCCAGCTTTTCATAATGAAGCTTGAGGAAAATCCGTGTTCAGAAAGTTGGTAATTACCATGCGTTGTATGAGCAGCGACAACAGCCTGCTCGTCGTTATTAACATATACGCAGGTTTGTCAATTCATCGGTGAAGCCCTCTGGGTACAGCCCTGCTTAGCAGGTTCAATGTGAAGAGTTGGTGTCATCGTAATCAGCTGCCTCTGACGGAGTCAACATGGTCCCGTCTGTGCTGTCCCTCCCTGGCTGGCTGTGGGTTTCCAGCCCACTGAGCACTTGATGCCAAACAGTCTGTTAAGGGACATGGAAGAGACTCTTTGGGGATCCCTGGTATTTATCACTGTTTAGGAAGCCTGAGGTTCAAAGGGCCAGGGCTCATATATACCAGTTTTATTCTGCATACTTGATCAAGTACATGTTGAGAGCTTTTTTGATGTACTTTGGTTTTTTTGTCTTTAGCATAAGATCACGCTGCTCTTCTGCTCAGGTGTTTTTGTTAACCCCCTTCTCCTGTTTAGTTACCTAAACTTAGTTCAAAGACCTAGTGTTACAATCAAAACTGTTGGATTTTTTTCCCCCCACGTGAATAGGTCTTGATTTGGTATCCAAGTTGAGATGAGAGATATTCCTTACAAAAGAAACTTCATATCCAGAGAATGAATCAAATTGCTTTTTAAGAACAGATTCTTAAACGTGTAAAACATATTTAAAGTCAGTTGTTACAAATGATTGTTTGCTTCCTGAGCAGAAATGTGTAAAATAGGGCAGCCCAGGTGGCTCAGCGGTTTAGCGCCACCTTTGGCCTGGGGTGTGGTCCTGGGGACCTGAGATCGAGTTCCGCGTCAGGCTCCATGCACGGAGCCTGCTTCTCCCTCTGCCTGTGTTTGTCTGTCTCTCTCTCTGTCTCTCATGAATCAATTAAATCTTAAAAAAAAAAAAAGAAATGTGTAAAATAAAAACTGTCGAAACTTCATTGTAGAAACACATGTGTAGACACACACGTCACCACATATATTAGGGAGGTACGGTGGGAGGAGGAGGTGTGTGATTGAAAGAAAATAGTACAGTGAGTAGCTGGTGGAGGTTTGCATGAAAATGATTAGGGAGAGACTGAATCTTTTTAATTCTTGCATTCTTGTTCCTCAGTTCAAAGTTGTGATTTTTTTCCAGTTTAGTATTTTCTGTATTTGTTAATTTGATTTTTCATGATTAAAAAACAGTTTACTGTGCAAATTCTAAAGCACATGGAAGTTTTCTTCAAAAGCTTTCTGTTTTAAAAGTAAATTTATAAAGGTAGTATGAAACTTCTTGCAGGAACCCCTCCCTTTACATGTGTCCAAGTGGGTGTGCATGTCTATAGTTTCATATGAAATAGTTTTTCAGCAGAATAGTTATTTTAACACTAAAGGCAACACTTGGAAGATAATAATAACAGTACAATAAGAATTCTATTTGAAAAATGTGTTAATTAACCTAACTTCGTGCATAAAATATTCATGTATGTATCTATTTATGTGTACAAAACCCTGAAATATTAGAATGTCAGGTAAACAGCAATGAAATATGTAGGTAAAGTACAAAGGAAATCCCCCGTGCATTTTTAGTCCTCCCTGAGAAATTTAGAAGACTTTTATTGGTTGATAAAGAATTGATTTTGTACTTGCAAAATAATGCCTTTTGGATTTTTGTTGTTTTTGTTCAGGGTGTAACTTTTTCCTGTGTGGTTTCAATGCATCCGTGCTCATTGCCCACTGAAGAGAGTAATGGAATTTTCAGGAATCTCTTGAAAATGTACATTAAAACAATTTTTTTAAAATGTATCTGAGGAGCTATAGCCATGGTTTGAGTGGACTGTGGGCCTCAGAGCACTGTAGGAAGTGATTATTGTACCAACCGAGTCTGATTTTTTTTTTTCTTACAAAGATCTGAGGGAACACAGTATAAGTTTGCCATTTGTAACTTATACTGGGTGGAAGATTTATTGCCTTTAAAGTAATCTGCACAATAGAGCCTGTAATTATAGATTGTAACAAATGCATCAGGGCAAGTGGCCTTGCTTGAAAAAGTTTAAACTTTTCTCTGGCACCTGTCACATTAACATTGAAATGATTCGTGCTATTTTTCAGTATGAACCATTTTAAGTGTAGAAAAAAAAAAAAAACCCTGAGAACTAAGCCAGTCATAAGAGATAATACAAAATCATATTTTGGGGATATAAAGCAATTCCTAGTTAGTCCTTAAAATAATTTTTTCAGGTCAAGAACATTGAAAAAGAAAATATTTTTATTTTCTTTTTCACCTTGAGTATTATCATTTCTTTTTTAGGACATAAATTCTATTATTCTACTTTTATTAACAAGCAAAAAAAAAACCCACATTAATTTTAAATAGGGGCCCACAAAAAATTCTATACTTATTGGGATCTGTAAAAAAATCAGTTTTGCTTACTGGAAGGGTAAAATGCTGTTTAATATACTTTTCTCTTTGCAATCAAATTAGATTTCTTTTAGTGGAGAAAAACTCATAAAGGAAACAGCCTTGGAGATGTAATATGCTCTAGCATATTTAAATAATTAGACTTCTGTCTCATTGAAATGTATGTGCTCTAGGTTTGATAGTGATAAAAGCATGAATATTAGTATGATTAGGAAATTACATCATGTCACAGCATAATTGATTGATTGATAGCTGAGTGAAAACTAACCATAAAGCACGTGAAAATAAATGCCTGTTCAGCAGTTATTGAGGCAGAATTTTTGCATCTACCCAGTTGCAAGATTAGTAACTGAAATGCTCATCTCCCAAACAAAATGGAATTGATGTTTCTTCCTTTTGCTGTGACTGTGTGTGTGTATGTGTGTGTGTGTGTGTGTGTGTGTGTGCGTGTGTATGCTTTCACTCTAACACTGGCAAGGCAAAGAATACAACTCAAAGTGCTTAGTGCTCAATTCAGTCGTTAATTGTTTCTCAGGACCCTCAGATGGACAACAGATTACTAATTGACTGTATGAGCAATTAGAGTTTTGGAATTTCCCTTTCAAAGTCTCAAGTTTGAAAGGTGAAGCTTCACGAACACAAGAGTTGATACTCTTTGACTCTTCTCTCGAGAATTGAATTTCCCAAACATTTAAACTAGCATTAATTTTTAAAAAGCATTTTGTCTTTTTTTTTTCCTGTTTGTGCTTTCGCTTTCTCATTCTCTGTCTTCATCTTTTAAAGAGTCCTGCTCACACAAGTCTGTGGCCGCACTCACACTCGTGGGGAAGGGCTGGGGAAGCGAGCCCACTGCAGGATTCTCGGTTTCAAAGCTGAACCAATATTCACCATTGACATATCCATTCATCTGTGCAGGGTCATTGGAAATCCTCTCTCTCTAGTTTTTCCTTCCCTTCAGGGAGCAATGCTTAAAAGAGCAAACCCCTGGTGTGAAGAGATAGGAGAATTCTCAGCACGGCCAATGGTGCCAGGAATCGAATTAAAGTTGTCCATTTGCAGATGACGGTCTGTTGGAGCTCCCAGCACATGGAGGCACTGTGCTTTCAGCTGATGCTTTGTTTACTTGAAATTCTGTCAGTGGCACTTCAATTTAATTTTTTTTAATGGCAAAAGTCACATCATGCCAAAAATATGCCAGGAGGGTAAAAACACGAAGATATGTGTTGCTCTGTAGAGTTATAACGTTTTATTAGAGTCCTAAGGCTTGCTCAAGGAAAAAAATAAAAATTTTAAAGCTTTGCAAGAAAGGATTGTGCTCCACACTGCAGTAGCCAAAAAAAAAAAAAAAAAAAAAGTTAAATCATTACTGAATTTACATCCTCTTTTGAGGAATTTAAAACTTGTCATTTCTTCTGCAGTTTTTGACATTCCCAGATCTATTTTGGCATGAATCACATTTTGATATGACTGAACCCACAATTTTGACTATCTTCATATGCATTATCTCTTCTCAGCACTAGGAAGACATGCATTGCCATTGAATCTTAGATGCCAGAAGTCAGCACTGAAGATGCTCCCCCCAGTTTGATTTTCTTTGGTATCATAGGAGGTTTTAATATGGTTTAATTTACTGGGCAAAGCTAAGAATTATCAGAATTAGATTTGTGAGAAAAGATTTGAAAATCCCAGGAAGAACATAACCCATTTATGAGCTGAAAGTTGAGAATACGGAGTCCTCATGCCAAGTCCCAGGGAAACAAAACAAGCGTGTTTCAACAACTGTCAGCTTTGAGTTTGTGATTGCTACTGGTTGCTTATGTTGCTACTTTCACTTTAATTTCTACTTTATTTGCAAATAGTGAAGAGGGCCTGGCACAAAGGAGGTCCTCAATAATCTTCATTGATAGAACAAATAAATAATGTTTACTATTTCTTTTTTATTTATAATTAGGATTTTTAAAATTTTGATTAGTTTTTCTTAGTACCTGACTTAAAAAATTTATTTATATATATATATATATATATATATATATATATATATATATATCCTGTGCTATCCTGTGCTTTATGGGGCAAATTATATTTAATGCTCACTGTCCCCCAGATACAAGTTTTTTTTTTAAAGATTTTATTTATTTATTCATGAGAGACACACAGAGAGAGGTAGAGACACAGCCATTGGAAGAAGCAGGCTCCGTGCAGGGAGCCTGACGTGGGACTCGATCCCGGGTCCCCAGGATCACACCCTAGGCCAAAGGCAGCGCTAAACCGCTGAGCCACCCGGGCTGCCCCAGATACAAGTTTTATATACATCCCTACGACTGCATTTGGAAAAATGTGGGAAATACATTTACCCTAAACATCTATACCTATTTAAATGTCTCCTGGATACAATTCATGGTGCAGGGGCTTGTTCATACCACCTTCATTATAGTATCACCCTTGCAAAGCAGGCATGTGTAGTTTGAGAAGTAGTATTGTAGCAAACAGTTTAATCTGACTAAGTGACCTTACACAAAAGAGAAAATGTACAGTAACAGCCAAGCTTGTAAAAAGGGCAAACTGTATTCTAAAGCAACCCAGAACGGATTTTAACATATCAACCACAATGTGTCATCATTTGAAGAGCAAACTACACAACTGATTTTAGAAGTCTAGTTCCGCTCTTTAGATTTATTAAAAAGTACAGAGCGTGACTCTTCTCAAAAGTGCCCCCCTCAAAAGAAATCCTATCTCTCATCTCTCTCTCTCTCTCTCCGTCTCTCTATCCATTTATCTATTTTTTAAGCTATGCTAAGAAGCAGTTCCCACTGATGCAGTGAAGCCGTTCCTTTTCTTTAGTGTAGACCTTTTTAAAAAATGTCATATCTGGTTATCCTTAATATAAAATAACCCATCAAAGTTACCATGGTGCAGCCTCACATCTTAAATATCAGTCTGTGCCCTCTAACCATTAGTTATCAAGTAGCATTTAGGCCAGTCATGGCATAAACTCTGTTAATAGAGCTTTACAAATAGGATGCAAGTAATGTGACTTCAACTATAAGAAATTTAAAATCAAATTTATAATGCTTGTTCCTGATACTTGGTTACCTATCCAAAGTTCTTAAACATAACATTTAAATATAAGGATTAAATATTTTACCACAATCTTATTACATGTTAAGTCTTATTCAGTAGTATCTATAGGTCTTGCACCCATAATGAAGTCTTACTTTATTTGTTAGATTTTGTGAGGACTGTATTAATGAATATTATAATCATTAGGTGTATTTGATATTAAACATACACATAGTAATTACTAAGAGAAAATAGGTATTATTCTGATTTTTTTAATTAATTATTTTTTAAAAGATTTTATTTATTTATTCATGAGAGACACAGAGAGAGAGGCAGAGACACAGGCAGAGGGAGAAGCAAGCTCCCTCCTGGGAGCCTGGTGTAGAACTCGATCCCAGGACCCTGGGATCATGGCCTGAGCCAGAGGCAGACGCTTAGCCACTGAGTTGCCCAGGTGCCCCTTACCTATATTATTCTGATTTTATTAAAAAATAACAACAACAACAACAACAGGTACTATTTATGTAAACACAGAGTGGCTCCTCTGTGTTTCATAAGAATTTAGGTGGGCTGGTTTTATTATTAATTATATTTTTTACATTTATTATTAATTACATTTTTACATTTATTAATTACATATTAATTACATTATTATGTAATTAATTATTAATTACATTATTATGTAATTAATTATTAATTACATTATTAATTACATTATTACATTTTTGCTTATTTTATTTTTCCTTTCTTACTGATTGAGCACATACTCTGTGTGAGGTACAGTGAGAAATGCTGGAAATGTAAGCTGAATAAGACAGTCTCAGCCCAGTGAAAGAGACTAACACATAAACAAATGATTTTCACATAACAAGTAAGTGCCATAATTGGCTAAATGATTCTTAATAGGAATTTACTATAGGAAAGTTAAACATTTTCCTTCTAAGTTCCCAAAACATTTTCTTGCATGACTATGTGTAACTAAGAATGAGGCATCATTATAGTCACTGGACACAGTGCATTATAGTCACTGGACACAGTGCAATAAGTCATACTGATCATAATTTTGGTAGAAAAATGCACTATAGTATCAAACTTACAAGTTCATAAGATGTTGATATACACACACACACAAATGATAAGCACTATAAACAAGAAAGAGATAACTGGGGTGCCTAGAAGGCTCAATGGTTGAACGTCTGCCTTTCGCTCGGGTCATGATCCCAGGATCCTGGGATCAAGTCCCATGACAGGCTCCCCATAGGGAGCCTGCTTCTCCCTCTGCCAGTGTCTCTGCCTTTCTCGTGTCTCATGAATGAATAAATTAAATCTTAAAAAAAAAAAAAAAAAAAAGATAATTGACCTCAAGGACCTCACAGGACTGTTGGCCCAGGAATGTCAGAACAGGGCAGGGAAGGGCATTACAAGTAGAAAGAACAGCATATACAAAGATATAAGGTAAGAGACTCTAGGACATCCCTTAAAGTTAGTAGTGTGGGGACCCTGGGTGGCTCAGTCGGTTAAATGTCTATCTTTGTCTTAGGTCATGATCCCAGGGTCCTGGGATCGAGCCCTACATCAGGCTCCTTGCTCAGCAGGGAATCTGCTTGTCTTTCTACTCCTCCCCACTGCTTGTGATCTCTCTCTCTCTCACTCTCTTATGCTCTCTTTCTCTCTCAAATAAATAAAATCTTTCAAAAAAAAAAACTTCACCTTTAAAAAAGAGTTAGTAGTTTGCACAGCATGCTGTCAATGATATAAGAACTAGAACTACAGAGAAAATTTCCAAGTAAATTTTAAAATATTCAAAGAAAAGGGAAAACTTTAAGTGAAAAGTGGCTTTAATGGAGGTCATTGTTACATGATTATAGATAATGGTCACTTTTTTAATATGTAGTTTCCATATTTTTAAATAATCTTGCATTTTAAAACCAAGGAAAGTTTCCTTTTTTTTTTAAGCCCAAAATACATACCTACAATTGAAAACCAAAAGGGAAAACACATAGGAAATCTGAGAGACCCTGCTGAAAAGGGACAAGGATGCTGGAGAGCAACAGCATGGGAACGAAGAAGGGTCAGAGGTTAGTGTTTTAAAGGATGAACGGAGAAGACTATCCTTGATTGAATGTAGTACCGGTAGGAGAGGAAGAGCTACAATTCTTGAAGGGTGATTACTGAATTTTCTTTGCACAGATGAGGAACTTAACTCTAGTTGCTTGGGAAAGTTATTTTTAATAAAAGTAACACAGCAATTTATTGGCAGGGCCAGAAAAGGAAGCTGAATCTCCTAATCATAAATTAGTAGTGGAAGGATCAAAGGTATTTTCATATCATGCTTCTGAAATCTACCTAGCTGTAACTTCCCCTCATTATTTCTCTTGAGTCTGTCCCCTGGAACATCAAAGAAGAACTCTGGCAGTGATAGTTCCTGGACAGTAACACATTGTTCTAGTTGCTCTCCTTCCATCTTCTTATTTAGCCCCAGAACAACCTGTCCAGGGAACTTAGTATTAACCCCACTTCAAAGGTGGGAATACTGAGACATAGGAAGGCTCAGTCATTTGCCTCAGGTCCCATGACTAGTTACTGGAAGCCTCGGGGTTCAGGCCTGGAACAGTGCAAATTTATGCCAAGATTCAATCCACTATGATCACAATATGACCATACTGACATTTCAGCAGATTTAACAGTTAAGAATGAAAGGTCCTTAATTATGGCAGATGATTGTTTTCTAAAAAGGCAGTTCTTGGTAAGAAGAGGGAATAAAATATTGTAAACAGTATGAAAAACTAATTTTGGTAAAATATCTAAAAAAATAAAACCTCAATTTATTGTTTTTTTTTCTTTCCATGAATGTATTACACCCTGTAGCAAATTCTACATCATAAATTTTTTCCTATGAGACCCTGTACTGTTTTCTACATTTTATAAAGTATACCATAATTGGTAGACTCTAACCCAAAATGACCTTAGATATTTTATGGGCAGAAGTTAGAAAGAGGTCCAGAAAATACAAAGAGGGCTAGAATCATGCTTATTGGTTATACTTTCTCCTTCTCAGAGGTGAGTACCCATGGCAATAGAGATGGACACCCTAGTTAAGAGATTAACTTGTTCAAGAGTTCTGGAAGGTGAGAGTGGAAGGAAAGTTTTTTATATGGGAAAATATCTTACTCACTGTTGGCCTACAAGGCCTACCAAAGCTACCATGTGGAAATACTAGAAGATTTTAGTAAAAAGGAATAACAAAACTACTAGGATAAGAATAATAGACTTAAATTC
This sequence comes from Vulpes lagopus, assembly GCF_018345385.1. Taxonomy (NCBI): domain Eukaryota; kingdom Metazoa; phylum Chordata; class Mammalia; order Carnivora; family Canidae; genus Vulpes; species Vulpes lagopus. The sequence continues at coordinate 88,296,849 of NC_054834.1, read as the reverse complement.
TGGACCCAATTCTGCCAATTATTAGCTTTATAATAGTGATTTATTCATTGCATACATTATGCCGGTTGCCATTTATAACACCTATGTGGGGTTGACTAGTAAGGAATCTGAAATTCAGAGACTGGTCTTCATATCAAGATCTGTAATAGTGACTAGGGAACTAGTACTAAAATGTATGTCTTTTGGCTCCTAATAAAGTATCTTCTATTGAAAAAAGAGCAAAAGAAGCATAAACAATGCTTCTTTTAATTTTGGAGAACACTAAATTATTTGAAACAAATCACTACAACCATCCTTTGACCCATATGAGAAGGGCACGACATTTTAGAAGTTCCAGTCTTCCCTCCTCCAGTACTCTCCTAGGCCTTATTGTGAGGAGTCCAAGAGCCATGAGGATGGTTCAATGTGGAGTTCCCGGAGTCCACTTCTAGGACCCATGCAGGGCTCTTCACCAGATCTGTCCTCCCACAGGTGGAAAGTGCCCTTCATGTGTGCACTTCTGGACCCAAGGAGAGGCCAAGAGGCAGCTGGACGGAAGTGGGGGCATAGCAGGGGATGGATGGAACATTCATCTACAGCATGAATGTTAAGCCACTCAGGCAGTGAGATGATCGTGAGCAAGAACAAAAGAGCCAGTCACAGGTCAGCCTCTCCTTTCTGGAAGAGCTCTGATGACCCAGGAGACAGAACATTCTAAATTTGAGCCCAGCCTTCCAGATGTTTATGAAGATGAAACTATAAAGGTAGAAAGAACGTATTTAACATTTTTTGTTCAGTTTATGACTTCCAAGATAATTTAAACATTTAAAATATTTTTAAGTATTTAGATACATAGAGTATATTAGGGCCTTCATGAAGCAAATCTTTCTAGATACAGATATAGATAAATAACCAGATTTATATATAAAGGTATAGATAATTACATCTACAGATAACAGATATGGTACCTACTTTATATGGATACTCTATGGCTGGACAAATGGGTATGAACAAGACAGACTGGGTTTCTGACCTGTTCTAATGGTACAGATTCCTGGTCACTTCATCTACAGATGAAAGAAGAAAATAAAAAGAGCATTAAAATGCAAGTCAGAGTAATATGGTGATTGGAATGGGGAAAAGAGAAGGCAGTGATATGTGGGAAGTCTTCCTCGATGTAATAATCATATAATAATAATAATAATAATAATAATTTTAAAAGACAAAGAGTTCTCAAGCTAAGAGTAAGCTATTTTAACCTATAACAGACAGTCTTAGGGAACCACGTATCTTACTATCCATATAAGGATAGTTTAACTTTCTCATTTTTAAGTAAGACTGAAATGGATGATCAGCTTGGGGAACAAAGTGCATCATTCCTGGATAACCTGTCAGTGTTTTTCATTATTGAGGTACTGCCTTTCTTTGTACAAATGTGCACTTACATTATCGTACAATACGCAGGAGATACAAAAATACACTAGAATCAAACCAACATTAAGACTTAGGCAGGAAAGCCTAATGCAGTCTTTTGTTACACAAGGAAACCAGCAGGGGTTCGCATGTGACTGAGTATTAACTGCACAGTGCTGTTCCCCCACGACTCAGAGTCGCCTTCCTGGGAGATCTCTCCTACCATGAGGAGCCCAAGTAACCTCAAAGAAAACAAGAGCAATACCCCAAACTGCACAATAGGCAGAAGAAATCTCCAGCACCTACTGATGACTTGTTTTATGAAATGAAGAGAGAGATGATGGAAAGAGAGCAATGTGTTTGTGTTTGGGGCAGAAACAAGTGTGAAAAAGACAAGACAGCTGTGTAATATTGTAAACACATTCTCTAAGTTTTAATGAATTCTAAATGGAATGGATTTTTTTTTTCCTTCTTGAGGGGAGAGACAGTAAGGATTCTTGAGGCAGTAACCATTTCTTTTCCACATAGCTTCATATGTTTCCTCAAAAGCTGCAAGTCTTCTTGGAAGTTGAGAGTATTCTTAAGTATTCCAGCAATAACTACCATTTCTCATCCTTTTTGTAATATAAATCTTTGCCACAATGGGGGAGCAGTCTTCAGTTAGGCTTATGTTTCCAGGGTTGCACGCTCTCCTCATAAACATAGCAACGGCGCTACCATCCACTACTTTGCATGTGGTGATTTTTCTAATAGCGATGATACATTTGCCTTGATTGCCCCAAATTCTGTTTCATCGTGTCCCTCCCTGTGACCATGGTTTGTACCCAGCTGTGATGGGGGGTAGAGCCAATAGACCGAGGAACAAGACATGGGATGTGGATCTACTGACTGGCTTGTAGGAAAACAGAAGGAATACCTGACTCCAAAAGTTTCTTAAGGGAAACCAGAGAGGATCAAATATACTCCACCTGCCCTTGAACTCCTTCCCACCTCTCTCAGACAAAGAGGTGTGTTCTTTCTTTTTCCCCATTGTCTGAAATGCGTATCCTTGACTTCTCATTCCATTTCTAGATGCCTTGCTCTCTCAGTTCCCACCCATGCCCCATCCACACAGTGTTACAGGTTTTCTTCTTTCCTCTCCACTATTTCTTGCCCTCAGCCTGGATCAGGGGTTGGCAGGCATTTTCTATAAAGGGCTGGATGGGGTAAGTGTATTCAGCTCTGTGGCCCATGTGATCTCAGCCCAACTTCTCAAGGCGGCTGGGAGCTAGAAGGCGATCACAGACAGTATGTGGGTGGAAATGGGTGTGACTGTTCCAATACCATTTCACCTGTGAAAGAAGAGGTCACCCTGGATTTGGCCTACTGCCATACTTGGGACCCTTGATCTAGGGAAATGACCAGGTTTTCCTCATATTCCTTAAAAAGAAAAATCTCTCGCCTGGATTCTTTTCCCCATAAACCGCTATTCATCTTTATTAAGGTGTTTATCAGTGAGGAAAGTTCTTCCATGGTTGCCATGTCACTTCCTCATAAGTCATTTTCTCCATGGCCCACTCACCAAGGGTTCTGACCCCAACACTACGGACAGTGCTCTCACAGATCACCTCTAGCCTCCTCACTGCCTATTTTGTCTCCTCATCCTACTTGATTTCTCTGATACATATGCTACCATTAAATACTCTGTCCTTGAAAATCCTTCCTCACCAGTCTTTTGCAACAGCATATTCTCTCCCTCTCTCTGTTTCTCTTTCTCTTCTATAAATGTCCTCCCAGCCCCCATAGTCCACCACTTAAATGTCAGTTTAACTCAAGGGTTCCATTCTCATCTCCTTCTACACACTTTCTCTCTGCTGTAATGTCCATTACCATAATTTCAACAGATTCCCATATGCTCATGATTCCTAAACATCTTCAAAGAGCTTTGACTTCTTTCCCATCAAAAGGTAGGAACTTCCAGTGTCTGACTCCTTGGTAGTACAAGCTACTAGTAAGTTCCCTAAGGAGAGACAAAGTGTAGGAATTCTGTGTCACATGATCTGCGTTGCAATTCTGACTTTCGGGGCCTTGGGAAAGTTCCTTAGATTCATGGAACCTGTTTCATTATACATAAAAAGAATGACAATCCCTCATTAGACTTTTGGAGGATTAAATGCTATATACATCCATAATCTCTTTATTAACCATTTTACAGATACAAGTAGTTCTAATTTAATGATGATGTCTTTTTAATGTCCCCTTTCCCTTCATTCCTCTAAATCTAATTGGTCAGCCCACCCTTTCATTCCCTGTCTAAAATCTTTCTTAGATTTTTCTGTTCTTATTGCACAAGGTCTCTACCCCCTCAATTCTGCTCTTGATTATTACTGAAACATTTCTAATAAAAGAGATGAAGGCAGCACTTTTTGTTGGCAGTAGGATAAGGTCCAAGTATTTAAGTCCATTTGCAATCTGAATTCACGCTTCATCTCTACCTCCGTCCCACCCTATATGTAGACGTATAGCTCCCTGTCTTCTAACCATACCAAGCTACCCCTTGTTCCCAAATGTGCCAGATACATTTAACATCATCTATGATTTTGACTTGAGTATTGATTCAGGCAAAAAAACCCATCTCTCTCTAACTGGTGAAATTCTACTGTTTTTAAGACATACCTCAACTTTTGTCTCCTCAGTATAGCTACCTCTCCCTACCAGACTTGGAACTAAGTATTCTCTTTGGTAAATCATCACTAAAAATAGACTGTAAGTTCCATTGAGGCAGGGACTTCTTTTTTAATGTTTCGAGTTTTTATTTAAATTTTAGTTAATATACAGTGTAATAATAGTTTCAGGAGTAGAACCTAGTGATTCGTCACTTACATACAATAACCAGTGCTCATCACAGGTGCCCTCAATAATCTTTATCACCCATTTAACCCATCCCCATGCCCACCTCTCCTCCAGCAACCCTCAGTTTGTTTTCTGTATTTAAGAATCTGGTTTATGGTTTGCTTCTCTCTCTTCCCCATGTTCGTCTGTTTTGTTTCTTAAATTCCACAAACGAGTGAAATCATAGGTATCTGTCTTTCTCCTACTGACTTATTTCACTCAGCATAATACACTCTAGCTCCAACCATGTCATTGAAAATGGCAAGATTTCACTCTTTATTTATGGTCGAGTAATAATCCATTGTATATATATATATATATATATATATATATATATATATACCACATCTTCTTTATCCATTTATCAGTTGAGGGGCATTTGGGCTCTTTCCATAATTTGGTTATTGTTGATAATGCTGCTATAAATATCAGGGGTGCATGTGCCCCTCAAATCTGTATTTTTGTATCCTTTGGGTAAATACCTGGTAGTGTATTTGCTGGGTCATGGGGGACTTTATTTTCCTAAGAGGGCAGGAGCTCTCGAGTAATAGTAGGCACTCAGATGTTATTATAGCATGAATGTCATTATAGTTTAAACAATTTAGCCAACTAGTCTTATTTTTTTCTAGTGACAATATAAGTTTCAAGAATCAGAGATTCAAGGAAGCTTTAAGATTTTAGTTTTGAGACTTAAAATGTATTTTGTCTGTAACCTCTTTTTTCATAATTGACAAACTACTTGAAAACAGGAAGGAAGGAGGGAAGAAAGGAGAGAAAATAAGTCACTGGCCCACATGCCAGAGTCAAAAGGAGGTGAGAGCAAGAGGGGAAGGGCCTGGGGGAAACCTGAAAGAATGAATTTAAGACCTAAGTAAAAATGAGTTTTTTCAAGTTTCATTTGTTTGTTTGCTTGTCTGTTACAACGAAGGATATTTACTGTAAGATTTTTTTTTTTTTTTGCTCAGGAATATGACAAATGATAAAATTATGTGCAGTGCTAACAATACGGCGGATACAAGATATTGTGAGTTCTTCAAAGTTTTAAGGATTAGGAGCCCTAATTCTTTTTCAGAATGATTTGCAAGCTTAAATACGTGGTTTCTTTGCATCTTCAGTCTTATGTCTAAATGATATGGCCAAAAGCTGAAGTTTAAAACCAGCTTCTCCAGGGTCACTTGGGTGGCTCATGGTTGAGCATCTGCCTTTGGCTCAGGGCATGATCCCAGAGTCCCGGGATCGAGTCCTGCATCGGGCTCCCTGTGAGGAGCCTGCTTCTCCCTCTGCCTGTGTCTCTGCCTCTCTCCGTATGTCTCACATGAATAAATAAATAAAATCTTAAAAGAAAAAAAAAAACCCAGCTTCTCCAAAACGTCTTACCTGATAATACAAGCCTTGCCATTACTATTATTATTTAATTATGCCCTATTACCCATATTTTTCGTTTACATGACAATATGTATGTGTGTTGTTTATTCTCTGCACTAGAATCGTAGCTATGCATAAATCCATGTTTGTATTTCTCTTAGAAATTAAAACCAAGGCAAGTTCTGTCAACTTTGTATATAGCTCAGGGTTAAATCTAGTAAAATACTTGTTAACTAGGTACTCAGTTCCTTATTAAAATTCATAATTAAAATCATAGCTTTTTTAAATAAATTTATTTTTTATTGGTGTTCAATTTACCAACATACAGAATAACACCCAGTGCTCATCCCGTCAAGTGCCCCCCTCAGTGCCCGTCACCCATTCACACCCCCCCCGCCCTCCTCCCCTTCATCATTATGGAAAGTTATTTTGAAAGCTCACCAAAAGAACGATTTATACTTATCATTGTCATTTTTGTCATTATTACTATTATTTGACACCTTAGAGCCTCTTAGCCTTTGTAATAAATTCTAACGTACAGCACATCTATTCGCTTTTATAAAACATTCATAAATTCTGTGATTCATAAGTAAAGTTATCCAAGGTTATGATAAGGTATTCCAAAGGCACCGACAGGGACCCTCTCTTAGGTTTTTGTTTTTGTTTTTGTTTAGCTATGAGTCATTTAAAGATGGAAGATACAGGTTTAACAATAGTCTCATGCACTGGCTTTTTCTTTCGTGGTTCTGAATACGAATTCAGTTGAGACTTAAAGATAACAGGAAGATCTTTTGATTTGAAAGCTATATGAATTCACAAGGGAATGAGTTTGGTTTCTTCTCTACTTTGTAATGCAAAGAAGTGCATTCCACAAAATCAGATGAAACAAGCCATTAATTTGACAGTCTCAGTCCTCATAGCCCTATTGATTCAAAAAGCTGAAAACAGTTATGGAGGCTTATTGGCTCCAATTAGGCGTCGTGAAGCTTGAGGTTAGAAGAAATGAGTGTACTGGGAGAAGAATCACTCAGCAACAGAATCCTTCTTAACATTGTATCAGAATGGGCATAAAATCTTGGTCTCCTGTTATTTTTGTACTTTTTCATTTATTGATTATCTTTATGGACCTGTTTCAGAATGTCCAGAGTCTCATTTCAAAGCTGATTGTGTCACCTTTTGGGTTGCTTTTAGTGAACAAAAGGTATTTGTCCTATCTTGTGAGATGTTTCATGACTATAAGCTCAAGAGCTTCCTATAAGTCTCATTTAGATGTTCTCAAAAGAATATTTTCCGTTCCTTCTATATAATTATAATGCATTGGGAAATGCCTCAGGATATACTCTATTGATGGATTAATCAATACAGACTCTATAGATATATTCTTATTTGAGCACATGCATCATCTCTCATGGAAATACCTCCCCTTGTTTGAGGTGTGTAACATTTGGGGGTTTTGCCCTTATCAATAAGAAGCCTAGCTAACTCTCATGACCACCCCTAGTGCATATAAATAATATATATCCACAATATTGTTCTTTAATGCTAAGATCTTAATAAATAGTGCCACAAAAAGGAAGAGTCAGGGAGGAAAATGTTATTCACATTTTTAAGAACAATATCTAATGGAGCAATATAGTGTTATTTATAGCTGCTCTTATGAAAGACCGATGTTTCTTCAAATATTCCTTTCAGAATGTCCATTTTTGTCCATGTTTTACCTTAGTGATAGAAAAGTGATTTTTCCTCTAAATGATCACAATATACTACATCTCAAATAACTTTTCATGTATAATCAAATGACAGGAAGATGTTTTTCTGACGTGTGGGTGGGGATGCTGAGGAGGAAAGACTTGATTGCTAGAATCAATTATCAGTTATAAAATCCTTGCTTATCATTTGTTAACAAATCCTCAGTTGAAAAAACCTTTTAACCACCTTGGTATAAGCCTAAATTTGGCTGTACAATGAATATAATCCAACTCTAATAGAAGATGACTGTATTTCCAAGTATATTTAAAATAGGAAAAAATAAGATTATTGTAATAAATCTAACATCACAGCAACCAATTCATGGAGCTTAATTATGACACTACTAAATGTGAAAATCTATTCAGCGCTAGGAACACTTTTCACATTACATTCACGCTAAAGATTGGCTGTTAAGAGCTCATTACTGGTATTTTTCTAAAGAGTGGTTTATTAAACACAGTTACCTAATAAGCATCTTTGGTCGTGCAAATTGCTGAAAACAGTAATGAGTCTGATTAGACTTCATTTCAATTACGACAGCTTGTCTAGAAAAAAAATATATACATATATATATATATATATATATTTCCTTGATGCCTCAAAATCTAGCTATAAGACACAGCAGAGTTTAAAAAATAAAAAGCCACCTCTATATTTCCTTTCCACAGTTCACTAATGAAGAGAGAATTGTCCAAGTCATCATCCAATTTACACACTGGAAAACTGGATGGACAAAGTAGAGTCACAATCATGTTTGGTTAAAAACAGCAAAGGCTGTCTTGACTAATATGTCTAAATAAGGTCACCTTTAGTTTCTCCCTGCTTTTTTTTTTTTTCTCTCCTTAGGAATATAAAGCTATAAATGAGGTGGAGACTTAAAAATGATTCATTCTTATTTGGTTTGTGGAGGTTATTCTCCAGATTAATAGGCTCACCTTTCAATTATGTTTTATCCATGGATCTTCTACTTAAAATCATAACAATACAGGAAGCTGCTGGACTATGCATGCTAATTATCAGGCCATTTTTTTTTAGTACATATATTGGAAGGAAAAAGTAAACCACGCTTTATGAATGTGCACTAATATTTCAGAAAGTGTCAAGAAATGTTCATTAGACACTAAACTTGATTTTGATATTTTAAAAAGTATGTTATTTAGCTGCATTTAACAGCTAACCTCCTATTAAATCATGCCTGAATATTACTGCTCAAATTGAAAGAAAAAAACTGTTAATGTAAAAAGCCTTTAAGTGATTAAGCTGTCATTGCTGTCATTCGGGTACTCTAGTAACATTTTAATGCTTCTGGGAGCTATGGCCAGGGATGCAGTGCACCATTTTATGCTATATTCTCTGAATAGATTCTCTTTTAAAGTATAATATCATTTGACACTGAACAGGATAAAATAATTCCTAGGGTAAAATATGAAAACAATGGCTGGATGTAGAAGCATTTCTAAAAAGGAGGGCACAGTAAAACATCCTCACCTGAAAAACTTCACAAGTTAGCTAAGTGATCAGGTAATGGCCAGGAGACGAAAGCCAAATATAAATGAATGTTCTTGTGGACATTCGGATGCTTTCAAAAAAGACTTACTTAAAATGAGACCAGTTCAGGTATGTCATTTCAATGAGGAAGGAATCTTCTTAGACTTATGATTCATCATTACTTTTATGAATCTCTATTGTGTAAAAAACTATTCTATAGAAAACACAGAACACTTCTAAATTGACAACTGGGGGTGCTTTCCTATGTAACCCAGTTATTACATATTTTAATTATTTGCTTCCTAGGGGTTTTTTAAGCATTTCATCGAAAATGATTCTAATAAGTGTATCAACTATACTTCGGTTAAAAAAAATGGTTGTTTTTATTCACCTGAGAAAATGTACCAGTATGTAATGAAATTGTTATTAGGTTTCCTTTTTGAAGAATACTACACATGTCAACCCAGACCTCCTGGAAAATGAGTGCTCAATTAAGGAAAAGAATGTTTGCAATGTAGTTTGCGATCATAAATAAAACGTTTAAGTTTTATAAGTATGGAAGTTTTTTGAGGTGTACAACTCAGTTCCAGCCACAAATAATAAATACCCAGCTAAGGAAAACCTGAGATATGCTTACTTGTGATTAAAAATATGGTGTGCACATTCGTTAAATGATTTAGAATGGACTTTGGATTCTGAGATTAGTAGTAAAGCAGATCATTTTTAAGATAAAAGCAATTTTAAAAATCTCTTTCCTTTTTCTGTCATTTCCCCATTTTCTCTATATCCTTTTTGTAACTACAGACATAACACTGAAATACATATATACAGGCCTCTAGATTTGATTTCTTTTGGTGTAGCCTACATGGATCACCTGCAGGGTTCAAGTTTTCCTGTCGTTTAGGGAGTTTGTATAAATAGGATGCACATAATTTGAAGAGGGAGCAGGAAGATTTGACCTATTTACCTTTTATCTTATTTTATTTTTTAAAGATTTTATTTATTTATTCATGAGAGACACAGAGAGAGAGACAGAGACAGAGACAGAGGCAGAGACACAGCAGAGGGAGAAGGATGCTTCATACAGGGAGCCTGATGTGGGATTTGATCCCAGGTGTCCAGGATCACGGCCGCTAAACCACTGAGCCACCCGGGCTGCCCCTATTTACCTTTTAATGTAAGGAACTAAAACTAGCAAATTTAAAAATTAGTTTATTTTATCTTGATAAACACTGGATGGTATATGTAAGTGATGAATCACTAAATTATATTCCTGAAACTAATATTACAGTAGATGTTAATTAACTAGAATTTAAATAAAAACTTGAAACATTAAAAAAAAACATTTCTTTCAAATTTCCTGCTGATTTTAAAATGTGACTGTTATCTCCCTTTTCCTTAAAATTATTAGCAAATACTGGAGCATTTGCATAACTAAGGAGGCCAATAGAATAGTTCATGATGGATAAGAAGTATACAATTGTAGTAACAGTTTATACCATATAGAAGCAACATCCTTATAGCTTTTAACTTTATTGACAGTAATGAGAGCAAGTTTATTCTTAATTGCTGTATTAGAGACAAAGTAAGCCATATTTATTCACAACAGAAAAGAGCTGGATTGGAATTGATTGTAGAATTGTGAGCAAAAGAAAGTGGGTATGTATTTCGTGCGATTAATGTCACTAGACCAGTCACTGTTTTAAATTCAGCCAAGGTCTAAAATAAAATAAAATAAATTCAGCCAAGGTCTAAAATAAAATAAATAAATTCAGCCAAGGCCTAAACTTTTTTTTTTTTTTTTTACATAATGGCATCGTCTATCAAAACAGATGAAACCGTGTTGTTAAATATTGTCATAGGGCTCGACATCAAGACAGAATCTGAAGAAATGGTTTCTTTTAGGTTAGGTTGTTGGGCACCCCATCCAGGACAGGAAGTGCCACTTTCTTTGAGGTCGCTGATATCTTTCCTCTTTTCTGCTTCTGTCTCATTATGCAGCATTCTTTGTTTTTACAAATGGAAGAGCCAACAGCACTAATGACTGGACTGTCATTCACACTGCACTTTTAACAACGTTCTGTTTATCTGGAAATTAGAGCATCCTAATTATAGGTGGTGCTCAGGTTTATTTCACCAGACCATAGAATGGGGCTGGGGGAAGGGGAGGAGCAGTGGAGAATGGAAACTAGTGTTGTTGGTAAGAGCTCCTCGCTTTTAATCCTAGACCGTGTTGATTGTATTCAAAAGCAGTTTATCTTCATACATTGTCTCATATGGAAGAAACAACCCTAAACCTACCTAAACTCATTTCATATGTAGCTTTTTCCACTGCCTTCAGATCAAAGTTATTTTCTTCAGGCTGGACTAAATTATACACAGGTCCCAGGAGTGAAGGACACTGAATTAATGCACTATGTCACCCAGCCCTGACTATAGAATATTTTTATCAAAGTCCAAGACACTATTTTGCTATTGCATTAAAAATTAATGCACGAATTGCCAAAAAAAGAGAAAAATGCATAAGTAACCTAAACAAATTTTGTCTGGGCTTTGCACACCTTAGAGTCCCCATAAGCAGAGTTTTTATTAAGGAGAAAGATTGAAGAGTTATATACTTATATGTAAATCATATTCTACTCCTTTGTCTAATTGTATGAGAGTATCCTTAATCTTCAATAAATAAGCAGCCTCAGTGGTCTATTTTGTTTTATGTAAACTGTCTTTAGAGGAAGGTTCTAGAGAAACACGAAAAAGAGGACAAATGCATACTCCATCGTAACACAAGGTCGTGGGGTTTGGGAGATTCTGAAATTTGTTTATTGACCCATGTCAGCACGGCGTGTTGGGCAAAAAGTGAATACAGTTCAGCTTAAATATAGCTAAATTGAGCTTTCCATTTATATACTTGAAATAGAATCCACACGTGCAAATAACTATTTACAAATAGCTATGCGTGCGCATAATGATTAACCTAACGTTTTAGGATTGGGATGGAGGAAATGAAGCAGCCACGTCATAATTCAAGGTTGGTTCCATGCCCGGTTTATGTTAACTAAAAGTGGGAATTTATTTTATATGACACGACAGTAACTTGAGAATCAACTGGAATAACCCCAGACTTTTAGGACAATGGTAATGGTCCCTTGGCAGAAAGCTTTCTGAAAGTGAAGATTCAAAACGACACAGAAGATGCACAGTACTCTTGGCATGTGGATTTCTCTGGATCAACCATAGAGGCTGGGTACTAGGAGTCTAGCACGGGGGCTTTCGGGTTGTGTTAACCCCGTTTATCCCTGCACGCTACACAGCTCACCTGTTATTTACACACATAAGAGGGTTGATACCGCAGAACAAGGGGAGTGCTCTGTTGTGGCACAGAACATACATATTCATTAGCCCGGGCAGTCCCTATGGACATATGTGGTGTGTCCTGATGATCTTTGTATGACAAAAAGAACCGATGTGTGTGTGTGTGTGGGGTGGGGAGGAGGTTGATGGCTCTAATGGATTGAAAATGTATATGGGAAAAGGGAAGAGACAGCATGAGAAATGGAAGGCCATAAAGGACCAACTTTAAAGGTTACCTACAAAGCACTGTTAAAGCCGAGTACAAATTATCTAAAAAATTCACAGAGGCAGAATAAACAAAATATTTGACTTCACATGGAAGAATCAGTCCTCTTATCTAGTAACCTTCAAACTCTTTCCCTTGCAATAGTTGAGGACACCTGACACTAAATATTAAGATTCACAGTATACATCATTGGTGTATTTTAAACTGCTGGTGTATGCATAGCCTAGTATTCTTTGTTTTTGTTTCTTTAAAAAAGATATTATTTATTTTTTCATGAGAGACACACACAGAGAGAGAGAGACAGAGAGAGGCAGAGACACAGACAGAGGGAGAAGCAGGCTCCATGCTGGGAGCCCGACGTGGGACTCGATCCCGGGACTCCAGGATCGTGCCCTGGGCCAAAGGCAGGCGCTAAACCACTGAGCCACCCAGGTATCCCCTCTTTACTTCACTTAAGTTAGTATTCAAAAATTTTTACACATCAACTATTGTAAAACCCTGCCCTTACAAAAACAAATGACCAGCCAAACAAAAAATCAAAATTGTAATTTTAAAATAGTTGTTGTTAATGTGAGCATGACTACATATTCACTTGAATACTTGGATTTAAGTTTAGGAAATTTTGGGACCCCCACAGGAAAACATATTTATTTGAATTATGATTATGATTTCCTGGGTTGCTTTAAGTGACAGGCTGTCTATCCTGATCATATACTGAATATAGACTCCAGTGGACTAAAAGCGATACTTCTTTCTTCGGTGTAATTTGCTTTGCATAAGTGCTCATGCGTTCATCCTCATAAATGGAAGCCATCCCCTTATATATGTCTCATATATTAAAAATGATGACCTATCAGACAAGTAGATACCAAGTTTCATCCTCAGTATGAAATACTGGCAAAACAGTCATTTTTACATTTGGTCACATTTTGATGAGTAAATATTTTGTTGCTGTGAGTAAAATCTAATATATTTTAGGGAAACTGACTTAGGTGATAAGCTACACACAAATTTAACTGAAGGACAGAGTACATATCATTCTAGCCTAAGTCATGATGTCTAGAACATTGAATACAGGCTCTTACTAAGCCCAAAAGGATGACATGTAGACAAGATCGGTTGCTTACCAAGATACCACCCCAGTTTTCTCTAAGAAATAGGAAGTGTAACTTTGGAGTAACTTATACAGTCTCTGGAAAGATGTACTAAAACTCACGACTGACCGACCTATAGGGGAAACGTTAAAATTAAATGAAGCTTTGGTTTGTGGTATGTTCAAAGGAGCATATTAGGAATGGTGGGGACTGACTTAGGGAAAACATCTAGAAAAAGTATCTGACAAATCAGAGCAAAGGGGGAAAAGGTGAAATTACAGCAATGTGGAAACCAGCTTTTTAAATCATTATTCATCATTCTACACTGCTGTACTGACTACACTGAATCAACCAGAAAAATATCAACCATTTTCCCTATGTTCTGATTAAGAGGACAGGAATGTGTGTGTGTGTGTGTGTGTGTGTGTGTGTGTGTGTGTAATAATATTTAGTTTTTTTTTTTTTCTAAAGATACTGCTTGTTCGTTTTAGAGCACTATACTTACTAGTTTTCAAGAAAATGTACTTAAGTGTAAAAGCTGGAGCTTGAAGCTTCCTAATGCAATCATAAATTTGATTGTTTACGTGACCGATCACTACCATAAAAATACCCGACGTTCTAATAGGGAGTGGGAACACCGTGACAAAGTGGAGAGAGCGTGCCATGTCCAAAGTGGGCAGCTGGGACTCAGGTTCAGCCAGTTGTTGCCAGGCGAGAATGAGATCTAGTGATACAGAGCATTCACGTTGTCTTGAGAAATAGAAAATATGGAAATAAAGATTCTTTTTATGAAGTTAACTGCGCTGGCCAAACAGAAGATGGTTGCAGGCTGTATGCTGCCCTCAGGCAGTCAGGTGGCAATTTCTCTACATTAGAGGGTATTAAGACTGTATTTACTAAGGGCCATTTAGCCAGAAATGCCTGCGTGGTTCTTAAAAAGGATCGCTTTGTGCAAATATGGTGAAATGGGAGGAGGGAGTAATTTGCTTCAAAATGTATTGTAATTTGGAGTCTTGAGGTGTGAAAGTGTGCTTTAAAGAGAAAAATCATTTGACAGTATTTCTATATAATTATCTTATTTCGAAGCTGCAAGTTTCACTGGATTTAAACCTCTAAGTACTTTATTTCTTACTTGTGGTCTCTATAATGTTGAGTAACAGGTAACATTTAAAATAAAATACTATGAAAACATCTAGAATCGAAAACATCTGATTTCTGGCCCCTTTTTGTAAGATCATGCTCTGTGTTCTGCTGAGTACGAAAGAATTTCTAATACCTTCCTTATAACCAACATTCCCACTGGAAAATTTCCTTTTCAGTAGCTGTCTTGAGGTTGAAGAAAAAGTGACTTAGAATTCTAGGAGTGATTTTACTTTTTTTTTTTTCTGTCTAGTCAGTTTTGTTTTGTGCACTTGTATTATTTTTCAAAATCAAAGAATAAGAAATATTTGTATAGCCGTTCACAGAAGATATTTCATGAATATTATTACTTTAGGTAATCTTCTTAACAATCCAGTAAGATAATAGGATACCATTATGGTCCACATTTTATAGCTGCAAAAAAGGGAGTTTGATGTGCTTAAGTGACTTCACCAAGATTTGAACAAATAAGCAATGGCATGAGCAAAACCCTGGGTCTGACTCTCAAGCTTGGGATATTCACTCTTTGAACAAAATTCTACAACCTTTGTGTTTTCATCAGTCCCTTTCTATCCCAACATGCTAACAATGCCTCCAAATAAAACACTGTGTCAGGCAAAATAGTTTTCAACCCCACAGGACATCATAGTAAGTAAAGTATAACTGAGACTGTCTGGGTTGGGGTCACTTCAAAGTTCCCTTAATTTCTAAAATCAAAGAGAATTTAGAATGTGAAATGACAAAGAAGACACGAAGCTGAAAAAGCTTCATTGTCTTATAGAAACAGATGCCCTCGAGTTGAATTCTCACCACCGAACCACAGGCTTTATACATAGTGAGCCCTCAGGTCGTTGGCTAAATAAAATTCACAGTCCCTACCACATGGTTAGCTGTTGATAAAGATCTTCTAACTTTGGCGTTCTCAAGATGGAACTGGATCGACTGGGTTAAAAAGAACATGTCATTTCCATGCTCTTCCCCCTTGTTTTTGGATATGACATCACATTTTCAGGCTGGGAATGATCAGGGAATAGACTAAGATTTCGGATCAACTGGGTGAGTACAGGGGATACTAGACACTGCTGTGCTGGCCTCCTGGCTTAGGAGGGGGAGACTCCTACTGGGTCTGCTCAAACATTTCATTTGGTCATCGCCTCCCTTGAAGGATCATGATCAGGAGATACCGCATCAGGCCCGTGTTCCCTCACGAAGCCTTTCACTGCACAAACCTGTATTTTTAGCTGGTGAATTTGCTGTCCTCTTCCTGGAATTCTGAATGTCCTGTGTGTTGGTTCTAACATTCCCCAGGAGAGGATGACTCTGTTGCACTGTTAGGCCCAGGGGGTGTCAACTATTACATTCAGCTTGACCCTTGAACAACGCAGGTGTCAAGGGTCTGCGTGTCACTTCTGACTCTCCGAAAACGTAACAGCCTACTCTTAGCAATAACGTAAACAGTCGATTAACACACATTTTGTATTTTGTGTGTATTTTATACTGTATTCGTATGATAAAGTAAGCTCTACAGAGAAAAGAAAGTGTTATTAAGAAAATCGTAAGAAATCCATCTGCAGTATTGTCATGTATTTATCCAAAAAAAACAAAAAACAAAACTCTGCATACATGTGGACCCACATAATTCATTCAAACCAGTGTTGTTCAAGGGTCAACTGCACTTTGTTGCATTTACCCCAGGAGTGACTGCTTTCTAGAGAGAAGGTGGGCAAATATGCCATTAGATTAAAAAAAAAAACACTTAAATAAGTACTAATGAAAATACATTTAAATAAGTACTAATGAAAAGTTCAGGGGTACAGTGGCCCACAGAGGCGTAACGGGTGTGGTGAGGTCGTGCAGCAAGCAAGCCTTCCATGCCTGCAGGTGTCTGCCTCCGGTCCCTGCCCCAGGAGTGTGAGAAAACCTACAGATGAAGGCAAGTCCCCAGCAGCCAGCAGTACCCTATGGGAACCTTGTAGAGAACAGCTTTTTTAGACCTGCTGAACGGCTGAGCAGCACGCGTGTGTCAGGTAGGGGTCAGGGTAGGGAAGCCCGGACCTTAGAGGAGTATTTCCAGGAATGTGTGCTAAAAATAGACTCCGGAGGCTTAGTGGCTTATTTCCGATTTCCTCCCGTTCTTAAGTTTTTTTTTATTTTATTTTATTTATGATAGTCATACAGAGAGAAAGAGAGAGAGGCAGAGACACAGGCAGAGGGAGAAGCAGGCTCCATGCACCGGGAGCCTGATGTGGGATTCGATCCCGGGTCTTCAGGATCGCGCCCTGGGCCAAAGGCAGGCGCCAAACCGCTGCGCCACCCAGGGATCCCCGATTTCCTCCCGTTCTTAAAGTTGCTTGTATATCCTTCATTTTTCCCCGTAGCAGCTTCTTTGTCATCGTGAAGCTGTGACAGAGCTTCGAAGGACGTCACAGTTGTGTTGTTTCAAAATAAAGAACAAAATGGAGCAAGTAAAGCAATGAGGCAGCAACTGCTTAGTAATTAAACCTAAGTTATAATGTGGGCAGAAACGATCAGAAAGGAAAATGTCCTCCAAACTGTCCAGTTTTATGGGAAATATAGCCTTATTCGTTTAATATACATAAATTCATCCTATAGCAATAAAATAGCAAAGTGCTCAGGCTTCTTAAAGTAGTACCTATCTTTCTGGTGTAATACTTACGTTAAGGTATCTTAAAAGCAATTTTCTATTAAGTTACTTATTTTAAGAACAAACACATTGCATTGTGAAATTTGCTAGCTGTATTAAGAATTTCCCGATCCCTTCAAAAATAAAAATCGATGTTTTGGAACAGTCCTTCAATTATATTTAAGAACTATTTTTCTTACTTTCCACTGTTGTCTGAATCTTTATTGTACCAATTTAAGCTATTTCTAAACAGCAGTGGAAGTTATTGTTCTGGAGTCATGTTTCTAAATAATGTTAAAATAGTATTGTTTCTGAGATTTTTCTCTGCATGTTCCAAAGAGAAACCATATAAGAGCTGTCTTTAAAGCCCATCTTATTATTTGGGTGCCAAGTGACACTCGTGTGCTACTTCCTACACATAGAGAACAGCAATAACAATCAAATGGAGCATGATTTTTTGTTGTTGTTGTTGTTCAAAGAACATTTGGCTCGACGTTTTTCTTCTGTTCCACATCAGGACTATCACCACCAGTAAACAGAATAACAACAACAACACAACCAAGTTTGGTTCTCCTTCCAATTAGCATTAAAATTCAAAAAAACTGATGAGAAAGCTCTCTGTGCTCCAAAAGCACAGGACAATCTCCTGTACGCTGGCTTCCTCGGCTCCTACTAAGAACTAGCTTATGCTTAACTATTAACTGGAGCTTTCAAGTTACATTAGTGATTTCAAAACCCGGGGTAAGTACTCGTGTTCCAGGGGATGTGAATAATTCTGTTCCCTTAAGGTGATTTAATCAAAGCTTAGTCTTGCCTTTGGCGGCCTTGCTAAGGTTAGTGTTAGTTAATATGCATCAATAAATAAACTTTCAATTATCTTGGTAAGCACATCCAAAAATAGCACGAGAACCAAAAGGCAACGGTACATCAAGTAATTGTCCCAAATAAATAATTTCTATAGGATCTTTGTTCAATTTCAGATGCAGTAGAAAGCTTAGGAAATGTATTAGTCTTGCCAGAGTTGAACTTCACAGACCCGCTCCGTGAAAACGACCCCCCTCTTTTATGCAAACTTTACATTCCTGTCTATTACAGTGATTTTAACTTCCTAAAACCATTTTTTTGCAGATTTTTTGTAAACGATTAATTTACAAGAAAAAATTTTAAGCCAATAAAGTAGAAAGCTGCCCCTTGTTTGTTTATTTTTCAAATAATTATTCCAAATCCAGAGCAGTTTCATTTTTTTTTTTTTTAATGGGCTTTTATCATGTTCTCCATGTATGTTAACTAATGCCAAGGATGGCTTAGGTCAGCTGAGGAAGCCACGCCTCCTAGTGTGTGTGTGTGTGTGTGTGTGTGTGTGTGTGTTATGTTGAGTTTGTGGTAAATCCTGTTTTCTCTGACTCCCAAATTTTTTTCTGGAGGCCTCCTATCAAGACATTTATTCACGTTTCTTCTGTATCAATGTAATCAGACTTCCACTCAGAGCATATGTGAGTTCTTATTTTTTTCAACTCTGTATTTGAAAATCTTTTAAAGAAAAAATCCTACTAGAAATTCCCTGGAAATAATTTACAGGACTAATGAATTTGTAGGTCTTTTAGACAGTTCTACATTATAGTCACATTAATATTCTTTCCTTTTTATAAGGCTTGAAGTAAATCCCATGACACTAGAAGAATTTAGATACTGATTACTTGCGATTGGTTCCTGGTGATTTGCTCTTAATAATTTCCAGTTGAATTTAATGAAAGTATGATTCCTGAAATGCTGCTTCATTAAAATTGCATCTTTTCCCCTTTTAAGTGTGGTTTCGGTCATTTCACCCATTCTGCGATGTGTTTTCCTCCCCCCGCCCCCTTCAAAAGGAGTGATTGAGAAGGCAGAAACAATTAAGAAAAATCACTTTAGTTCCTCCTAGAACTCACCCCCAGAGTTTCTCAGACTGAAATGATGCAAGCTGTACTTCATCAGGATTTTACAATTATTTTTGTAATTGATGATATATATATATATATATACATATACATATACATATATGTATATATATATTTTTAAGTGGAGTTTTAAAAGAGAAACACATGAGGATTTGGGAGGAGTAAGGGAAAGGAGGGTGAAGAAAGAATCTGTTGCATCTACAAGAGAAGTAAGGTCTTTCATATTTTTATTAAAAAAAATAGAGAGCTTGATTAAGTTATACTGTGCAGCATTCAGACTTAATTTAACTGAGATGGTGATTTGCAAATGAATATCTACATGGATCCTTTTTAAAAATCCAAATGCAAATGAGTACAACTGCAGTAAAATATATTTGCAAATGAATCCTGTTGCTTTATTCATTTATTGTGTAATTACTGCAATCCTTCCCACCTTGTTTTCAGTATTTCTTAATCATTAAGTCGGAAGCATGACAGCAGTGCCAGCCCTGGCATGATTCTCTTTGACTAAAACCTTGTAAATTAACACAATTAGCACAGCATCATCCTGCTAATTAACTTCCAGTGTCTGGTGCAGTGGTTTTGCAAACAAGGAAGAGAGAGTCAGGAGGGAATCAACATGCCATTCTGTTACCAAACTCTGTGCTATGTTCAGTTTAGCTCAGCAAGTCAAAGCTGGCCATGTCAGAAGCCAGAGGCAGGGAACGAAGAGCTAAAGGGCTTGCAGAAGGAAGGCGGAAGGGTGTAGGAGCTGTCAAAACAGACTGCCGTAATTCAGAAGGGAGCCGATGCCACAGATGCTTCATTGAGACCAGGCCTCCTCCTTATCGAGGCATCTCTGCCAGAGGGCATTAAAGGCAGTTTACAAAATTCACTTTGGCTAATACAAAAGAGATTAAGGAGGCCTACTTAATACAGCTGTGCCAGAGGAGGAAGTGTGGGAACCACGCAGAGAGTAGAATGAGGTGAGCCAGCCCCGGGGAGACAGAGCAGGGCGCGGTGCTGTATGGTGACCAAGTATACGTGAGTCCTTGAGGGTCCGAGGGAGCGTATGTCACAGATCCCTTTGGGTGCCGGTTCCCTAATGTGCGAAGTGAGGGAATTTCTAAGGTCTCCTTAAACTGTAAAATTCCAATGATCCTCCGATTCTGAGAAAAGAGTCTTGTTTCCCGACAGTTTGCTACTGAAGCCCCCTTGCTTCAGTTAGTAATCGGGCAGGTAACAGAATTACCCGCAGCGCCCCGTTATCTAGGGGCGCTCTTGGAGTTCAGGCCGCGCACACACACTGCTTCCCGCAGAAGCCTAAGGAGAACCCCGATTCTCTCCCTCTTTATTCTTATGCTCCCTTTCACCTGTCTCCAAGCCCCCTCCCCGCCCTCCTTCCTGCCTGCCTCTTCTCTCTCTGTCCAGGTGTATACACACGCACATGCACGCACGCACGAGCACACACGTGAGAGGGGTACGTCTATGCGGGCCTGTGTGTGTGTGTGTGTGTATCTGCATGTGTCCTCTCCCCTCTCGGTCCTTGGAGGCCGGGGGCAGGGTGGTAGTGGTGGTGGGAGGGGGGGGGCGAGGGAAGGACTGTAGGAGAAGGAGGGAGCGTGCCAGCTGGAAGACCGACAGACAAGTGATGCTTGTTTTTTTTTTTCAGAGACTCAACAACAGAAGTGAGAGGCAGAAAGGAGCCAGTTGTAATTCATACCGAGTTGTAGGCTTTGTGCGATGAAAGCGATGGAGCGCTGCCTGGGAGATTGCTTTGCTGCACTCCACGAAGCAGATTTGAAACTGTCGTGGAGCACTTTAGATGAGAGTTGGATTATGGAGTGACCTGCTATGTCTGTGTCATATTGTTCTGCGCAGGGAGCATTACACTGTGCTAACTAGGTGTTCAGTCCCGAAGAAGGGAGGGGTCCTAGACGGGATCTGCGGCTGTGTCTCGTTTTTACTTTGGCTAAAATACAAAACAGAAACTCTGGTGTGGAGAGACACGACAGCCAGATACTGCCCGTGTTCGTGGTGTCACGTGCCGGATGTTTAACAGATCCGCATATTTCGCTGTTTTTAAGGACCTGCTGTCGAAGTCTGATGTGACAGGAACGTGTGTGTACATATATAGGGGTCCCCGCGCGTGCACTGCGTGTGTGCGTGTGTGTGCAGCAGGTAACCTGATAGGCTCCACCGGAATCCATCTGCTTATTGCTTAAGGAGGAGGAGAGAAAAAAAAAAAAAGAATCCGGCCCTCTACAGAGCTCTTTATTTAATTCGGTTGCCTTTTCACACAGGACTGAAATTCGGTCCCCTTTAAAGCGCACGCACTGTGCGGGCCACGCCACAGTGGATACTGTGAACTGTGGGAATTCTTTAGGATGGCTGTGGCGTTAATGGAAAATCGCAGGTAACGAAGGAAGTTAGGGGAGAGCTGTGACCCTTTCCGATGAGCACCTTAGTAAATTGACTTTTCCTCGCTCCCCCCCCCCCCATCCTCAGGCTTGAAGATGCAGTGGACGCCGGAGCATGCGCAGTGGCCAGAACAGCACTTCGACATCACCTCGACCACTCGGTCCCCCGCGCACAAGGTCGAAGCCTACCGCGGCCACCTGCAGCGCACCTACCAGTACGCCTGGGCCAACGACGACATCTCCGCGCTGACGGCGTCCAACCTGCTGAAGAAGTACGCCGAGAAGTACTCGGGCATCCTGGAGGGCCCCGTGGACCGGCCCGTGCTCAGCAGCTACTCGGACGCGCCCTCGGGGCTGGTGAACGGTCGCAAGAATGACGGCGAGCCCTGGCAGCCGCCGCTGGCTTCGGACGCCGTGTACCCCATGAGCTGCGTGCCCGAGGTCCTCGCCGCCGGCAAGGCCGGGGTGGCGCCCGCGCTGCCGCCCGCCGACGCGTCGGCCAGCCTCGGCAGCTCCCCGGGGGGCGCCAGCTCCCTGGCCGAGCCCGGCTACTCGGGCAGCAGCTGCGGCAGCCACGCGGTGGCCGGGCTGCACGCCGGGCTCGCGTCTCAGGAATACGCCGCGGGCTACAACGGCTCGTACCTGCACTCGGCCTACGGCGGCCAGCCGGCACCTGCGCTCGCGTCCCCGCACCCGTCGCCGCTGCACGGCTCGGGGCTCCTGCAGCCGCCGCCGCCGCCGCCGCCGCCGCCGCCGCCGCCCGCCGCCCTGGTCCCCGGCTACAACGGGGCGTCCAACCTGGCGGGCTACAGCTACCCGGCGGCCGGCTACCCCCCGCAGGCGGCCGTGGGCGCGGGGTACAGCCCGGGGGGCGCGCCGCCGCCGCCGCCCTCGGCCTACCTGCCGTCCGGCATCCCCGCGCCCACCCCGCTGCCGCCCAGCACCGTCCCGGGCTACGCCTACCAGGGCCCCGCGCTCGCGCCCCTCGCGCCGTCGGCGCTGGCGGGCGGCTCGGCGAGCTCGCTCAAGCGGAAGGCCTTCTACATGGGGCAGGGCGACCTGGACGCCGGCTACGCGGGCTACGGCTACGGCCACGGCCAGCAGCGGGCCGCGCAGAGCCCCATGTACAGGATGCCCGACGGCGCGCTCCCGGGCTCGGGCTCGGGCTCGGGCTCGGGCTCGGGCTCGGGCCCGGGCCGCGGCGGCGGGGGCGGGGCGGCGGCGGCGGCGGCGGCGGCGGCGGCGGGGGCGGGGGCGGGGGCTTCGACCGCGGCGCCGACCCCGCCGCGCTGGCCTTCAAGCCGAGCAAGCAGCTGCTGGGCCCCGAGCAGCCGCGCAAGTTCGGCGGCCAGCCCGGCCGGGCCCTGACGCCCCCCGCCTACGGCGCCGCCAAGCCCGGCCTGGGCGCGCGGCCCGGCGGCGACTCGTTCGGCAAGTACCCGTCGCCGGGCGTGGGCGAGCCCGGGGAGGAGCACCGGCAGCTGCTGCCGCACGGCCACGGCCACGGCCACGGCCACGGCCACGGCCTGCAGGGCCCCGCGCTGCGCGCACCTACCTCAGCCGGCCACGCCGCCGACGAGCAGCTCAAGGGCGCCGAGCCGCACCTGCTGGACCTGGTGAGCAGCGAGATCATCGCGCAGGGCCCGCCGCTGGACTGGGCCGACATCGCCGGCCTGGACCTGGTGAAGGCGGTGCTCAAGGAGGAGGTGCTGTGGCCCGTGCTCCGCTCGGACGCCTTCAGCGGCCTCACGGCCTCGCCGCGCAGCATCCTCCTCTTCGGGCCCCGCGGGACCGGCAAGACGCTGCTGGGCCGCTGCCTGGCGGGCCAGCTGGGGGCCACGTTCTTCAAGATCGCCGGCTCCGGGCTGGTGGCCAAGTGGCTGGGGGAGGCGGAGAAGATCATCCACGCCTCCTTCCTCGTGGCCCGCTGCCGCCAGCCCGCCGTGATCTTCGTCAGCGACATCGACGTGCTCCTGTCCGCCCAGGTGAGCGAGGAGCACAGTCCGGTCAGCCGCATGAGAACGGAATTCCTGATGCAGCTGGACACGGTGCTCACGTCAGCCGAGGACCAGATCGTAGTCATCTGTGCCACCAGTAAACCAGAGGACATCGACGAGTCCCTCCGGAGGTACTTCATGAAACGACTCTTAATCCCACTCCCCGACAGCACAGCGAGGCACCAGATGATAGTACAACTGCTCTCACAGCACAATTACTGTCTCAGTGACAAGGAGTTTGCACTGCTCGTCCAGCGCACAGAAGGCTTCTCTGGACTAGACGTGGCTCACCTGTGTCAGGAAGCGGCGGTGGGCCCCCTCCACGCCATGCCAGCCACAGACCTCTCAGCCATCATGCCCGGCCAGTTGAGGCCCGTCACATATCAAGACTTTGAAAATGCTTTCTGCAAGATTCAGCCTAGCATATCTCAAAAAGAGCTTGATATGTATGTTGAATGGAACAAAATGTTTGGTTGCAGTCAGTGATGACTTCTTAAAAAAAAAAAAATGTAATGAATGTTGGCACACACGCATAAAACCTGCTACATAGGGTATAGAGCCCCTTTCCAGTAGTGTTTAAATCGCAAAGGGTACTGGGGAAGATGACGATGGAGTTGCATCTTTAGCGTCAGGGTAGATTTGGAGGAAAAAAAAAAAAAAAAAAACAAAACGCATCAAACGAGAGCTTCTGATTTGAGAGCCCCAGATACAGAAAGCATCTGTCGATGCTCAGTTCAGTTCAAGCTAGACAACGCTCACCAAGGAGCAAGGTGCAAGTGTGTTGATTTCAGAAGGACATGAACCTCGTGTGTTGATTCCATTCTGCTGTTCTCGAGATTTAGTTGCTGTCAAGTGCCTGGAGTGGTGCTTTATTTTTTGTTTGCCTCACAATTACATTGGTGGCATGTGCTAATATAAAGAGCTTTAACTTCAAACATTATTGGACTAAAGAGATGAACGGTTGTGTGACGACAGAAAACCAGATTTTTGCCATTTTAAGAGCAACAGTATTCCTCAATCCTGTCTGTTCTGCAGTACTAAGCTAAGAACAGGTAAAACAGGGTAACGGTAATCTGGACCTTAATTTCTGCAGTTCATTTCTTTTAATGTTCTTGTCTGCAAAAACTCAGGAAAGCGATTGTGATTTGTACAGTACCTCAAAGGAATGTGTTGAAAGCACTATGTACTGCTGATAGTAATGGGATAGGCTTCAATGTTACTTTATATTAAAATGTATGTTTACCTCAACAATTGGAAAAAAGAGCAAGGAAAATTACTTTGAATGTATCCGGAAAAAAAAAAATACTGACGTGTGATACAACTGAATATTTACAATTTAAAGTAGAAATGGAAGGATTTTTTTTTTTTTAAAAAGATTCTTTTACTAATTATGGGGAATTAACCAGAGCAGAATAATCCTTTATGTCAAAAACTGCAAGAGTTCTTCGTACATTGCTCCTTGATAATGAAATGAAAATGTTCTTAAAAAGGTACACTGGTTAATGGAAAGCTACTTACTCAGTTCATGTTAGTGTCTAGAACACTCAGCCACAAGACCTGTGTAGGACCCTGAAAGTCACAGTACCGAAAAACTAGGACTGCCTTTTACTGCATAGGTGGTGGTGGTGGTGGTGGTGGTGGTGGTGGTGGTGGTGGTGGTGGTGGTGGTGGTGGTTTGCAAGTTCTCTCTTAAAATTGCTGGGAATGGTGTCCTTCTATTCACTAATCTAGCTTAGAGGCTTGCCGTGCTGTTCGGTAGAATGCAGAAGATAGCAAGCAAAAACAAACAAATAAATAAATACAAACACCAACCAACCAACTTCTCTATATCCACAAAGAACATCTACATCCCCTCTTTCTGACGCCTCTCTTCTCAGTGCAATTTTGCTTCTCATTTTGAAATCTTCTGGGCTATAGTGCTCCCACATTCATTTCTACCTCAGTTTTGTTACATTTCTCTTGGAAAGGAAAGTAGAAAATTGGACGTGGACACACACCCACACACGCGCGCGTGCACACAACTATTACCTTGTCAAACACGTTACTTTGTTTTCTCCATTTTTCCATAAATCCAGTTTCCAAAAATAACGGTCTTCGTGCTTGCTTCTACCTGAGTCCGCCCCTACCCCCCCCCCAAAGAATATGTGGCATTTTTCTTAATTTCCCATTCTTCTCCTACACCCCACCAAGTTGTTCTTTGTATCCTTTAATGCTTTATGTGCAACTTTTCATTGATAACTAACTGATGTTCGGCAATGCCTCTGAACAGACAGTGTAGGCTGTAGCTTTCCAAAGCCACTGCCCGTGCATAAGCAGAACAGCCTGGCTTTTTGAATGTATTTTTCCTGGTTTTTTTTTTTTTTTCCTTCCTTTTTTTTTTTTTTAGTTGAGAGATGCAGTAACAAAACTGTTGCAAAGCACTGGCATTTTATGTATTCAAAAAGTGATGTACATTTTTTAAAAGTTTAAATAAATGCAATGAGAAGCCCCAAGAAAGCTTTCTGTTATTGTTTTGTTTTCCTTCAAAAATTTTGACTGATTGCATTCACAATGTCAAATTCTCTGACACACTTACCATAGAGAAAGCTATTGAAGGACTTCATCGTATTTCTGAAATTTTATCATGCCTGATCATTACCCCCCTTTTTTCGTATTTTTCAATGTTGCGAGAAACTGAGCAAATGAACCAAAATTTGATTTACTGTGATATCCTATCAATTAAAACTGTGCTTACATATAAATATTCCATATTAAGAAGCAGTGCCTTTCATTAAGGATACAAAAAATAATATTTAAATACGTCCTCTGCTTTTCACAAGTGAATAAATGCTATAGTTGTGTTCTGGCTCTACCCTGCACATCTCTTATTGTAAGGAAATTCTAATATCCCCATTAACTTGTAGGTCCATATTGATCTCACTGACAAGTTTACTTTTGCACAGTGCTGACCTATTTTCTGTCTTTTAGACATTACATTTCATTTCCGCCAACATGCTGTGTTCACTTGAAAGCAACTGGCAAGTTTTGACAAACCCAGTCTTACTTAGACAACTTTGGAAAATCCAATATTGACCCACATTTTTGTGGCTGGTAAGAGTTAATGCCAAATATGACTGCACTATTGTGTTTTACACTCATTTATAAAACCGAATATAAGGTCCTACATACCGGCTTTTAGCTTTAAGTGACTTTAAAACTACTTTGCGGTATGAGTGGTCAAAAATCCATGTATTTAGGAAGAAGCTGAAGTCTTGTGTGAATTTCATTTAGCCTCGTGAATTCTAGGATTTGATCTCTTAGGAAATTGGGCATGCTGAAAAAATGAAGATCTGTTGGGGGAGATAAGGCTGACCTTTGAGTAGATAGTGCTCTCCTGTGATTCTTTGATTCTGCATGGCAGCATTATGAGCTCTTCTGTGGACTAGCCTAATAATGAGCTCTTTTCTGACCATCCCTTCTGGAGCTTGGGGTGGGGGCGGGGTGCCACATCCTGAGAAGTGAATATGTACAATCAGTGATGATAGTACAACTGAGTAATCGGGCTTCATACCCTTGGCCTCTTTCTGACTGCTAAGATTTTGGAGAAGGCTACTAATGAAGGTAAGGTAATGAGCCAGTCCAAATCCCGTGCCGTCTGGCCAGGGGATTTGAGCCAGTCCACTTAACAGCCCCTAATTCTCTTCTTCACAACCGCAATAACATTTCCAACAGGAACAAAAAGGAAGTGAAGGAAACCACTTCAGGAGAAGGATCAATAGGAATTCAAGAGGTAGTTCATAATGACCTTATGCGTGACACAAATGGAAATACCCTACACTCCTGGCATGCTTCTCACCAAAATATTTAGAACATTAGTGACAATATGGAAAACTTTGCTGACTGAGCTGATCAATGGAATGTGAAGGCAGTATACTTTAAGGCTATTTACTTTCACACGGAATGTTTATCTATTAGTCAGTTTGTATTCTACTCAAATGCAGATAGACGGGTATAATGTTTTCTTGTGCATTTGAAACCTATCAAGGAGAAAATAAACCATTCCACTAAAATACATAGGCCAAACACCATCTGGGCAAGTGATAAAAGCTATCCAGAGGCTATGCTATGTAAAATAGCAAGGTCAATTTACATGGGTTGCATAGTACTTGGCTATGCAGTTTTCAGAAGAATACATCCAAAAAAAAAAAAAATCCAAATTAATTCCTACAATAGGTCTTTGTAAATTTACATATATTTGTGGGTTGGAAAATACATTTTAGAGGCATTTAGAGTGTGTTTCTCTAGAAATGTGTCCAACTCCACACAGAAAGATACTTTCCTGATCCCATTCTCATGTTTCTTAACAAGAATTGGCTATCATCATGGTCATTGAAACTGTATTTTGCAAAGTGAAAGGGACACAGTTTGTTGAACTATTGAGGCCACTAAGGTAAAGTTCTAATATATATATAAAGTTCTAATATATATATGTGTGTGTGTGT